>NC_053028.1:332839366-332899366 GCF_003073215.2 Triticum urartu | reverse complement strand
TGGCCTAAAACTGCCCGGGGGTCTCCAGACTTTTTTTCCCCGAGACCTACTAAGGCAAGGAAACACAAAACGAAAACTAGATGGATCTCGAAAACAAACCTAATATGAAAAGAACTCGGATTGATGGTGGACAGACAGATGTATATGTGGACTCGGATTGGTGGTGGACAGGCGGATGTATATGTGGACTCGGATTAGTGGTGCACAGACAGATGTATATGCGGACTCGGATTGGTGGTGGACATGCGGATGTATATGTGGACTCGGATTGGTAGTGGACAGGCGAATGTATATGGCAGCGGTAAGGAATATGTTGGTGGTGGTGGTATATGGTAGGAACGATGACGATGGTGCAGCGGCGGCATGACAACTTATGACCAGAACTCGAAACTCTAAAAGACTAGACTCTAAGACCAGCAACTAGACACGACGATGCAACCGCAAATTCAACAAAGCAAAATACTGAAAAGACTATGCAAAGGTTCAGACTGGTTCGGATATGATGAACTAACCCTAATTTTTTTTGGCTTTTTCGTGGACTGTAGGTATGAAGAACAGACTCGATCTAAACTACAAAAAACTGTAAAATCTCACCGAGCAACCTGGAAATATGATACCACTTGATAGAGGCAAACGTGTCCCGTCTTTCGATAAGATGGTGGCTATCATTTTGGAGGAAGTCGACTTTGACGATCTGACTACAAACGTGTGAGGACGTCGCGCCTTAGCAATCGCTAAACCAACTTCAAGAGGTTATTGACCACGCCGGAGCACGATCAACCTGACCACGAAGGTCTGTTTCCTGCAGGCAAACGGAGAACAAGCAAGAAACTGAGATTGCAATCTAGATATTGCGACTATAAGAGGAAAGCTTTATTGATCAAGGTGGGGTTCTGTGACGCCTTTGTCTGATCGTTGAACACAAACGAAGTACACGAAGTTGCAGTTATGGTGAACTTTAATCTAAACAAAACCCAAAGTCTAAACGACACCCTAAGGGCTGTATATATGGAGGAAGAGGGGGGAATTTCGTGGCCCTTGGAGGAGGGGTCCGAAACCAACCCTAACTCTTGTTTCCCCACACACACGGACTCTAAAAACAGCCTACACTTAAGTATTTCGAAAATACATGGGCCTGTCCCAATAATAAGGTGACGCAACACCTAGAATAGCCTCTGGACGAAATTTATGAAGTGACATCTTGTATATTTCGTCCAAGGCTTCATGCACTCCTTATGGTGGTTTCAAAGTCCTAAAATCATCACTTGTAACTCCGCTCTTGATCCCCTTGTGCATGCCATCATCTCCATGCTTGGTCTTGCTCCAGTGTTCATCCCTCTTATCCATGCCAGGCCCTTCATTTGTAAGCAAAACAAATGTATCCAATTTAGGCAGCATCATATTCTCATGAACATTAGAATCATTTCCAAGAAACAAAAGTACCTGATAATTTAATTGGCGTGCGCGAGCTCTAGTAATTGGTCTAGTATGTATAGCAGCATGGGCTGTGGGTGTAACAATGGCATTGATGTCCTCATCAAGTCTGGCAATGCTCTATCTTCACCACACAAAATATTTAAATCATGCATAACCCTGATGACAAGCCAAGCAATTGTTTCATACTTTTGATGCTCTCAAACTTTTTCAATCTTCACGCAATATATGAGTGTGAGCCATGGATATACAACTATATGTGGAATAGCATGGCGGTTCTGGAGAAGACAAAAAAGGAGAAGATAGTCTCACATCAACTAGGCGTATCAACGGGCTATGGAGATGCCCATCAATAGATATCAATGTGAGTGAGTAGGGATTGCCATGCAACAGATGCACTAGAGCTATAAGTATATGAAAGCTCAACAAAAAAAAACTAAATGGGTGTGCATCCAACTTGCTTGCTCATGAAGACCTAGGGCATTTTGAGGAAGCCCATCATTGGAATATACAAGCCAAGTTCTATAATGAAAAATTCCCACTAGTATATGAAAGTGACAACATAGGAGACTCTCTATCATGAAGATCATGGTGCTACTTTGAAGCACAAGTGTGGAAAAAGGATAGTAGCATTGTCCCTTCTCTCTTTTTCTCTCATTTTTTTATTTGGGCCTTCTTTCTCTTTTTTTTCTTGGCCTCTTTTCTCTTTTTTTATTTTTCGTCCGGAGTCTCATCCCGACTTGTGGGGGAATCATAGTCTCCATCATCCTTTCCTCACTGGGACAATGCTCTAATAATGATGATCATCACACTTTATTTACTTACAACTCAAGAATTACAACTCGATACTTAGAACAAAATATGACGCTATGTGAATGCCTCCGGCGGTGTACCGGGATGTGCAATGATGCATGAGTGACATGTATGAAGAATTATGAACGGTGGCTTTGCCACAAATACGATGTCAACTACATGATCATGCAAGCAATATGACAATGATGAAGCATGTCATAATAACAGAACGATGGAAAGTTGCATGGCAATATATCTCGGAATGGCTATGGAAATGCCATACTAGGTAGGTATGGTGGCTGTTTTGAGGAAGGTATATGGTGGGTTTAAGGTACCGGCGAAAGTTGCGTGATACTAGAGAGGCTAGCAATGTGTGGAAGGATGAGAGTGTGTATAATCCATGGACTCAACATTAGTCATAAAGAACTCACATACTTATTGCAAAAATCTATTAGTTATCGAAACAAAGTATTACGCGCATGCTCCTAGGGGGATAGATTGGTAGGAAAAGAGCATCGCTCGTCCCCGACCGCCACTCATAAGGAAGACAATCAATAAATAAATCATGCTCCGACTTCATCACATAACGGTTCACCATACATGCATGCTACGGGAATCACAAACTTCAACACAATTATTTCTCAAATTCACAACTACTCAACTAGCATGACTCTAATATCACCATCTCCATATCTCAAAACAATTATCAAGTATCAAACTTCTCATAGTATTCAATGCACTTCTATGAAAGTTTTTATATTAAAGAAAATTTCCATGTTGTTCTAAAGGACTCTAAAAATAATATAAGTGAAGCATGAGAGAACAATTATTTCTATAAAATAAATCCACCGCCGTGCTCTAAAAGATATAAGTGAAGCACTAGAGCAAAAACTATATAGCTCAAAAGATATAAGTGAAGCACATAGAGTATTCTAATAAATTTCAAATCATGTGAATCTCTCTCAAAAGGTGTGTACATAAAGGATGATTGTGGTAAACTAAAAAGCAAAGACTCAAAAATCATACAAGACTCTCCAAGCAAAACACATATCATGTGGTGAACAAAAATATAGCTCCAAGTAAAGTTACCGATAGACGAAGACGAAAGAGGGGATGCCTTCCGGGGCATCCCCAAGCTTAGGCTTTTTGGTGTCCTTGAATTTTACCTTGGGGTGCTATGGGCATCTTAGGCTCTTGCCACTCTTTGTTCCATAATCCATCAAATCTTTACCCAAAACTTGAAAACTTCACAACACAAAACTCAAAATAGAAAATCTCGTGAGCTCCGTTAGCGAAAGAAAACAAAACACCACTTCAAGGTACCATAATAAAAATCATTCTTGATTTATATTGGTGTTAAACCTACTGTATTCCAACTTCTCTATGGTTCATAAGCTCTTTTACTAGCCATAGATTCATCAAAATAAGCAAACAACACAAGAAAAACAGAATCTGTCAAAAACAGAACAGTCTGTAGTAATGTGTAGCTAACGCAACTTCTGGAACCCCAAAAATTCTTAAATAAATTGCTGGACTTGAGGATTTTATATATTAATCATCTTAAAAAAGAATTAACTAAATAGAACCTTCCAAATAAAAATGGCAGCAATTCTCGTGAGCACTAAAGTTTCTGTTTTTTACAGCAAGATCAAAAAGACTTTCCCCAAGTCTTCCCAACGGTTCTACTTGGCACAAACACTAATTAAACACAAAAAACACAACCAAAACAGCGGCTAGATAAATTATTTATTACTAAACAGGAGCAAAAAGCAAGGAATAAAAATAAAATTGGGTTGCCTCCCAACAAGCGCTATCGTTTAACGCCCCTAGCTAGGCATAAAAGCAAGGATAGATCTAGGTATTGCCATAATAATAGGATAGATCACGAAAACTCATTTCATATTCTCTACGTTCAGCAGCAAGTTTTCTTTGAGGCAAACAAAAGTAATCAAAAGGGCTAAATTTAATGGGATAGAAGTCCCCAAGATTAATTTTGGGAGGTGTAGGTTCCTCCTTTGGCCCTCCATATTGCACAACCAATTCATCATTATAAGCATTCTTTTGACAGAACTTCGTGAGCCTATACTCGAGAGAATATCCTATCTCATTGTTTCGAACAACAAAATAATTATTAAGTTCGGATATTCTATCAACTAGAACATCGGTAGGATCCTTTTTTCTAAGGTTGTCATTAAAAGCAACATAGTCTAAAGATTGAAAACACATTATTTCCTCTTGATCAAAGAGGATTGCTTCTATGGGAGGACGGCCAACGTCCACCCTATAGTGCGAAAAGATTTCTTTGGCCTCTTTTATTATAAAACTGAACTCATGAGCCAAAAAGATAGTAGCGGCACGCTTAACAGAAGAATGCTCAATATTAGAAAATTCTAGGAAAATCCTTTGTATGCTTGATGGACCAAGATAGCAATTGTGTATGCGATGACAACTTTGTGACACAAGAGATGATTCCAAGATATGCAACACGATGATAGTATGTATGCTATGGGATGTATGATCACTAATGTGCACAAGTCACGTTGCCGGCAATACTCAAATGCTAGTCTCGATGGGTAAGCTACGCAAAAGTAAGGCTATGGGGTTATCAATCCAAATGGAAAAGAGTATGATGATATCACACTACCAAGATGATACCGATGGGAAATGGATACCACAAGTGTGTAGTCATTCGTAGTAGTCCTTGGCGAAAGTGAGCGGTGGTGATGTTGATGTCGAACCATCCCTAGGTAGCCGAAACACGAAAGGAAATGGTGAGCCACAACTCAAACTCTCAGAACCAAGTGCAACAAAAAGCGTCGGAGTAGGTAGCGGGTAAATGTTGGTGTGGGTTGGGGTATTGGAAAGGTTTGCGGAGGGGTTTGCAGAAGGTAGGAGGTGGTGGTCAACATGGGTATGCGGAGGCGTAGGCGGCGGTGGCAAAAACTGTAGAAAATGCAGTTTGGACAATGGAAGCCGGATGATCTGGGCCAGGAGCCGGATGATCCGGGCGACCAGCCGGATGATCTGGGCGGGTCAACTCGCTCGGGGATGGCTCGGGGTGAGCTCGAAAACGGCCACAACTTCGGGGATTTCACGGATTTTGGAAGGATTTCGAGGTGGAGATGGTGGGGGAAGGCTAGATCCACTTGCAACACAACAAATTCACGGATCAAAACCAACAAAACACCATCAAAACTCACAAATCACAAGAAAAAAAATTTGGGCTATTTTTGTGGGTATTTTTGGATTTGGACGAAAAACAACAAAATCAAGCTAGAAAACGAAGAGTGGTGGCTTCGAAATTGTGATCAACCTTGCTCATGATACCAAGATGATGTAGGGTAGAGACCCTAATCGCTCGATCTTTCACGAAAGGAGCGGATCCCGCGGAAATCACGAAGAACACGGGGAAGAATGGAGAGAAAACACAATAAGAAACACGAGAGGAATCACTAAACCGACACGAATAAGTCACACATGGGATAGATCCTCGAGTACATAAAGGAAAGATACACGATCCACGGATAACTAGGGACGATACACGATAACTGGTCTTCTCCATGAGGAGGTCTTGATGTTCTTCCCTAAAGAGGGTCTTGAATCCGCTTGGGGGATCTTCTCCGGTGGAGGCTCGAATCTTTGTAGAGAATACTACCAAGTGGATGAGCAAAGATCTCTCACAAATATGAGCTAAACATTTGCTAACCCTAAAAATGGGGAGTAGAAGGTCTATTTATAGCCCTAGGGGCGAATAGGTAAGTGGGGGAACAAAACAGGTACATGTGCCTCGGCCCAAGTCACACACACAGGCGGCAGTCGGCGAAACGGGTACACGGGCCTTGGCCCAAGTCACACACGCAGTCGGTGGCCGGATGATCCAGGAGTTGGTCCGGATGATCTGGGCTTCGGGGGTCCGGATGATCCGGGTCGGCGTCCGGATCGTCCGGCTGTGCTAGAGCAGCTGCGGGAGGGCCGGATGTCCGGGACCTGGTCCGGTCGTCCGGGTGTGGCCGGATGATCCGGGACTGGGTCCGGATGGCCCATCTTCACGATGCCATCTCAGGTGCCTCTGGTCACATTATCCAGATCGTTTGGACCGGAGTCCGGATCATCCAGGCTGAGGCCGGATCGTCCGGACGGTGGTCCGGATCGTCCGGGCTTCTGCTGACTTGGCCATTTTTCTTCTCCGTCTTCACGTCCATCTTCCTCTTCGGATTCTCCTCGCTCCTTGGCGTCTCCATGGCTAACTCCTTGATACCTGAGTATGCACAATGTCTTCGTTTGAGGTAGTAGCCATGTCTCAAGATCATCGAAGTGGAATTGTGAGAGGAGAGATGTCACCTCGGTTTCGAGAGCTCTTGCACGTGATCGAGTCATGGGTCCACTAGGCACTTGATGAGACGATGGTAGGTCCATGGGGATGACCTTGGGATGCTCCGCATCATAGGGCCTCTATAAATAGGACTAGCCACCACCATAGGCAGGGGACAACGATAGAGAATCCAAGATCATCCTTAGCCACACAAGTGCACCAAGCACAAGAACACCTCGACCTGAGGAGGCTGTTCTTCCCCTTGTACTGTTCATCCTCGGCCCAAGAGGCAATTCACCACCACCACACTGGAGTAGGGTATTACACCACAACGGTGGCCCGAACCAGTATAAATCTCGTGTTCTTTGTGTTGCGAGTTCGTCGGGTTAGTTCGTGAGATCTAGGCTAAGTTAGGACGCGAATCGATAGGGGGGGTGATCTTCGCGTGCACCCCAGTGTTCGAACCCTAAGGGTTTTGCCAAAACTCGTGATCCGACACATGTTTACTAATGAGTTTAAGTTCACCTTTAACTCTAGACATATAATCACCCAAGTGTTCAATCATATAAGCATTGCATTTCAGTTGTCTACCAAAAAAAGCATTAAAATCTTCTTGCTTAACCATAAAGTTATCAAATTCATCCAAACATTGGCTAGCAAACTTAGCAAGAGGGATTTCAGCTTTATCATATCTATAGAGAGAGTTTACCTTTACTACCTGTGTCGGGTTATCGAGACCGTGTGTTTCTTCAATAGGTTATGAATTAAGACCATGTATTTCTTCATCAGGAGGTAAATTCTTAACATCTTTAGCTTTTATACCTTTTTCTTTCATAGATTTCTTTGCCTCTTGCATATCTTCAGGACTGAGAAATAGAATACCCCTTTTCTTAGGAGTTGGCTTAGGAGTTGGTTCAGGAAGTGTCCAATTATTTTCATTGGTCAACATATTATTCAATAGAATTTCAGCTTGATCAACTATTCTTTGCCTGAAAACACAACCAGCACAACTATTCAGGTGGTCTCTGGAAGCATCGGTTAGTCCATTATAAAAGATATCAACTACTTCATTTTTCTTGAGAGGATGATCAGGCAAAGCATTAAGTAATTAGAGAACCCCCTCCCCCAAGCTTGTGGGAGACTCTCTTCTTCAATTTGCAGAAAATTATATATTTCCCTTAAAGCAGCTTGTTTCTTATGAGCGAGGAAATATTTAGCAGAGAAGTAGTAAATCATATCCTAGGGACTACGCACACAACCAGGATCAAGAGAATTAAACCATATCTTAGCATCACCCTTTGATGAGAACGAAAATAATTTAAGGATATAATAGTAGCAAGTTTTCTCATCATTAGTAAACAGGGTAGCTATATCATTTAATTTAGTAAGATGTGCCACAACAGTTTCAGATTCATAGCCATAGAAAGGATCAGATTCAACCAAAGTAATTATATCAGGATCAACAGAGAAATCTTAATCCTTATCAGTAATAAAGATAGGTGAAGTAGCATAAGCAGGATCATATTTCATTCTAGCATTCAAAGATTTTTCTTTCAGCTTAGCTAATAGTTTCTTAAGATCACTTCTATCATTGCAGGCAGGAAAGTCTCTAGCAGTTTCTTCATCCATAACATAACCCTGAGGCACAACATGCAATTCATATCTAGGGGGAGAATCTTCATCATCACTTTCATCAATATTATCAGTTTCAATAATTTCATTCTCTCTAGCCCTAACAAGTTGTTCATCAAGAAATTCACCTAGTGGCACAATAGTATCAAGCATAGAAGTACTTTCATCATAAGTATCATGCAAAGCAGAAGTGGCATCGTTAATAACATGCGACCTATCGGAATCAATAAGAGCAATAGGTGTTGCAAGTTTACTCATAACAGAAGGTGAATCAAGTGCAGAGCTAGATGGCAATTCCTTACCTCCCCTCGTAGTTGAGGGATAGAACTCGGTTCTTTGATCTTTCAAGTTCTTCATAGTGATAAGCAGATATAAATCCCAAGTAACTTAAAGAATAGAGCTATGCTCCCTGGAAACGGTGCCAGAAAATGGTCTTGATAACCCACAAGTATAGGGGATCGCAACAGTTTTCGAGGGTAGAGTATTCAACCCAAATTTATTGATTCGACACAAGGGGTGCCAAAGAATATTCTCAAGTATTAGCAGCTAAGTTGTCAATTCAACCACACCTGGAAACTTAATATCTACAGCAAAGTGTTTAGTAGCAAAGTAATATGATAGTAGTGGTAACGGTGGCAAAAGTAATATTTTTGGTTTTATAGTGATTGTAACAGTAGCAGCGGAAAAGTAAATAAGCGAAGAACAATATATGAAAAGCTCATAGGCAATGGATTGGTGATGGAGAATTATGTCGGATGCGATTATTCCTACAATATTTATAACATAGGGTGACACAGAACTAGCTCCAATTCATCAATGTAATGTAGGCATGTATTCGGAATATAGTCATATGTGCTTATGGAAAAGAACTTGCATGACATATTTTGTCCTACCCTCCCGTGGCAGCAGGGTCCTATTGGAAACTAACGGATATTAAGGCCTCCTTTTAATAGAGTACTGGACCAAAGCATTAACACATAATGAATACATGAACTCGTCAAACTACGGTCATCAACGGGGGTGGTCCCGATTATTGTCACTTCAGGGTTGTGGATCATAACACATAGTAGGTGACTATAGACTTGCAAGATAGGATCAAGAACTCACATATATTCATGAAAACATAATAGGTTCAGATCTGAAATCATGGCACTCGGGCCCTAGTGACAAGCATTAAGCATAGCAAAGTCATAGCAACATCAATCTCAGAACATAGTGGATACTAGGGATCAAACCCTAACAAAACTAACTCAATTACATGATAAATCTTATCCAACCCATCACCGTCCAGCAAGCCTACGATGGAATTACTCACGCACGACGGTGAGCATCATGGAATTGGTGATGGAGGAAGGTTGACGATGACGATGGCGGCGGATTCCCCTCTCCGGAGCCCCGAACGGACTCGAGATCAGCCCTCCCGAGAGAGATTAAGGCTTGGCAGCGGCTCCGTATCGTAAAACACGATGAATCCTTCTCTCTGACTTTTTTCTCCCTGAACATGAATATATGGAGTTGGAGTTGAGGTCGGTGGAGCGTCAAGAGGCCCACGAGGCAGGGGGCTCACCCAGGGGGTAGGCGTGCCCCCACCCTCATGGACAGGGTGTGGGCCCCTAACGTGGATTCTTCTTCCAGTATTTTTTATATATTCCAAAAATAATCTCTGTTGATTTCAGGTCATTCCGAGAACTTTTATTTCTGCACAAAAATAACACCATGGCAGCTCTGCTGAAAACAACGTTAGTCCGGATTAGTTCCATTCAAATCATGCAAGTTAGAGTCCAAAACAAGGGCAAAAGTGTTTGGAAAAGTAGATACGATGGAGACGTATCATTGAACTATGTGCCCTGACGAGCACACAATTCACAAAAAGACCGTATGGGCTGTCTATAATGATCGCACACAATTCTGATTACCGATCTGTTTGCCGGGTATCACACACATCTTGTTAAGCCGAATTGTTTGTGTTCACCTCAATCATCGCAAACAGTTCATCGGAGTGAACTGTATGTCGTATATCGCACACACCTTGATCTAACTGCCCGTTTCTGTTGTTCTGTCTCATCGCAAACAGTTCGTACAGATCAACCATATGCCCTTCATCGCACACGCAACTAAAATCTGAACCGTGTTTGATGCATCTTCCATCACAAATGATTTGCATCTTTTTTGACGGTTTTCATACACCACTGTTTGTGATTATTGCATTGCACATAGTTTCTCGAAGGGTCTATGATTGTAGTGTCATGTTAGCAGCATCCTGCAGTAGTGACCAGATCATGGATTCTACTTCGGGATGTGATTTGCTCTCCTTTCTGGATGCATACTCAGGATATCATCAGATCTTCATGCCCAAGGAAGATGAAGAGAAGACATCATTCATCACTCCGTGTGGTACGTACTGCTTTATCTCCATGTCGTTCGGATTAAAGAGTGTCGGGTCCACTTTTGCAAGGGCAGTCCAGATCGGTTTTGAGCCACAGTTGCACAGAAATATAGAAGCCTATATGGATGATATCATGGTCAAAACCAAGGATAAGGCCATGCTTATCCAGGATTTGGAAGAGACATTTTCCAATCTGTGCAAGATCAACCTAAAGCTTAATCTGGAGAAGTGTGTATTTGGTGTTCCCTCCGGCAAGCTACTTGGGTTCTTCGTGTCCCATCGAGGGATCGAAGCCATCCCTGACAAGATCAAGGCCATTGAGCAGATCCAAGCGCCAAGGACAGTTAAGGTTGTGAGGCGCTTGATGGGATGCGTTGTTGCGCTGAGAAGATTCATCTCCAAGTCCGCCGAGCGTGCCCTACCATTCTTCAATGTTTTGAGGAAGGCGGGTCCTATGAAGTGGACCCCAAAAGCAGATACAGCTCTGTAGGAATTGAAAGCCTACCTATCGTCTATGCCTACCTTGGTTGCACCTCAACCTCAAGAGCCATTGTTGCTATACTTGGCAGAAACCAACCAAGTGGTCAGTGCGGCCTTGGTAGCACAGTGAGAGGTGGATGAGGCAGAAAGTGGCCAGATCACGGCAGAGTCAGGAAAGAATCAGGACAGCAATGGGCACGACAACGAGAGCAACCCCAAGGACGCGACAAGGAAGAAAGTGGTGCAGCGCCTAGTGTACTTCGTCAGCTCCTTGTTACAGGGGGCTAGATCGAGGTACTCTAGCGTGCAAAAGTTGATCTTTGGCCTCATTATGGCCTCAAGGAAACTGCACCACTACTTCCAAGCCCATGGGATCACGATTGTCACTCGTTTCCTGTTGCAAAGGATACTCCAAAACCCCGAGGCAATTGGAAGAATAGTGGAATGGGCTTTGGAGTTATCCAACTTTGGTTTGAAGTTTGAGAGCACTTCGACTATTCAGAGCAGGGCATTGGCAGAGTTTGTTGTAGAATGGACGCCAACCCCTGATGAGGAAAGGACAGAGACAACTCTCCCAGGCAAGGAATCACCCCAAAAATGGATCATGTATTTTGATGGTGCTTTTTCCCTACAAGGTACAGGGGCTGGCGTGCTTCTTGTTGCCCCCTCCGGGGAGCATTTGAAGTACGTCCTCCAGATGCACTTTGCCCGGGAAGAAGCCACCAACAATACAACTGAGTATGAAGGGATCCTTGCCGGGCTCAGGATTGCAACAGAGTTGGGAATTAAGAAACTGATCATTCAAGGAGATTCATAGCTCGTGGTGAGACAAGTCAACAAGGATTACCAAAGCCCATTGATGGAAGCATACAACGAGGAATTAAGGAGATTGGGGGAGCACTTTGGCGGGTTGCAAACAAAGCACGTACCCCATGTGGAAAACAGCATAGCCGATCACCTGTCAAAGTGTGCTGCGCAGAAGCTTCCTCTGGAACCAGGAACTTTTGTTCTCCATCTCTCTCAACCCTCTGTATCACTAGCCAAAATGGCCTGGAAGAGGAGAAAGTTGGACTATGGTAAGCCTCTCCCAGCAGAGCCATCCGCACCCGGCAGAGACCCTGCTAGAAACAACTCCCCACAGCCTGCCGGACCACCCCCTCCACCCGGGCCTATGGACCCCGCGAATGTGGCTGGTGCTCCCGCATCAGAGGAGGTGCCGCTAGTCCTCGTTGTCGAGCCCCAGGCTCCAACTTGGGCAAGGCACATTGTCCACTTCCTCCAAACCGGAGAACTCCCTGGCAATCTGGATGAAGCTAGAAGAGTAGCCCGGAGGGCCAGTATGTATCAGTTTGTCGACGACACTCTGTACAGAAGGAGGCCCAACATTGTGAAATTGAAGTGTGTTTGCCGGGAGGATGGAAAGGAGCTGCTGGCTGAAATTCATAGAGTAATGTGCGGCTCACACATTGGATCAACGACATTAGTTGGGAAAGCATTCTGACAAGGATTCTATTGTCCCACAACTCTCCAAGATGCAGTTGAGCTCGTCACGAAATGTGAAGCCTGTCAGTTCCATTCCAACAGAACACGCCTGCCTACCCAAGCCCTTCAGAAAATCCCTCTATCATGGCCATTTTTTGTCTGGGGGCTCGATATCCTCGGCCCCTTCCTGCCGAGCAATCGGGGGCTTTGAATTCTAGTTCGTTGCCCTTGACAAGTTTACAAAGTGGCCGGAACTGACTGCCGTGAGAAAGGTGACTGCTCAGTCAGCTATCAAGTTCTTGAAAGAATTGGTGTGTCGTTTCAGAATTCCGGCAAGGATCATCATAGACAACAACACCCAGGTCACAAGCCATGCCTTCATGCAATACGTTCACACCCTTGGATGCAAAATCTCATTCGCTTCTGTGGCACACCCCCGGAGCAATGGACAAGTTGAGAGGGCGAACGCTAAAGTGTTTCATGGACTCAAGACAGGAACTTTCGATACGCTGCAGAAGCACGGCAGGCGGTGGATTGAGGAGCTGCCGGTAGTTCTCTGGTCCCTCAGAACGACACCTAACGGAGCTACCGGGCAGACTCCCTTCTCCCTGGTCTACGGGGCAGAAGCTGTTATTCCCCCATAACTCATTTACGGGTCCCCTCGAGTGCTTGCCTTCGATGAAGTAGCGCAAGATCAGCACCAGCATGACGACGCTGTGCTACTTGAGAAGAACCGTCTCCGGGCTGCTACGCGTGCTGCACGCTACAAACAAGCCCTGCTTCGCTGTCATAGCCGCATGGTTCATGCCCGGTGTTTTGAGGAAGGTGACCTTGTCCTTAGGCATGTTCAGTCTGCCAAGGGTACAAACAAGTTATCACTAAAGTGGGAAGGCCCTTACCGGGTGGTATGAGTCACCAGACCTGGCGTAGTCCGTCTGGAGACCGGAGATGGCACATAGTTGCAAAACTCATGGAATATGGAGCATCTCCGTAAGTACTATCCGTAAGGTGCGAGGCTGTCGGGCACTGCCCGGCAGCCACCCTTTTGTACAGGCCTTGCCTCAGTTGCATGTAACCCCTTGTACGAAGCCGAGGCGATGACCCCGTGCAAGATACAATAAAGAAGCGCCGTGGAGGCCCCCGATCGAGATCAAATGGATGCACGAGCACACCCAGATCATTGCATAAGCATTTCATGAGCATTTGCATATGCATATAGATAGGATTGCATCCTACATTCATTCTCATCCTCATGGAGTTGCAGGTTCTTGCCATGAACTTGACTCCAACAAGGGACGAGAAGATTGCATGGCACAGTGATCCCCGGCAAGCCAAACAGGTAAGTTTACCTCTTGTCCATTAGTGTTCTGTAAGCTATAACTTGTGCATAGAGAAACCTCGCCGCTCTCTTGGAACTAGGGTGCTCCCATCCTAGGCTCGAATGCTGCTTCGGCCTGGATGGTCGTAGTGACCCTTGGTGAAAAGGAGTGGGCGGGGGGCTGGTGCCTCAGTCTGTTCCCGACAGACATGGTTCTCCGGCAGACGAAAAGGGTGTTGGCAGGATATCCTGATGGGGAAAACTCGTTTAATTACAGTAAACAGGCACTCCACCTCTGCATGGACATATACATGCACGGGTTCCCGGCAAGGCTTATCTCTTTCATTGACATGCAGATACAAGTGCAAGCATTACAGAACACAGACATGGATGAAAGGATTACATTATTTGAATTAAAATTTGGCGATTGCCTACAAGTTTAAGATTGAAAAAGGATAAGTGCCCCGTTACGCCTTTGCCCATGTCTATCTCCTACGGGAAGAGGTCGAAGGGGCCGGGGGCGCGCACAGCTGGAATTCGGTGCCCCCAGGATCAGGACAGTGCCTCTCCCTGGCAAGGAGGAAGAAACCGGAGGGCAGGCGTGGATGGTGACGCTGCTGGAGGACTAGATGGGGGGCACGGAGTCACCGGCAAACATGAATTATCGAAACGGTCGTCCCCGTTCTTGATGCATCGTGGGTTGCCGCTGCTGTCCGCATCACTACCACCCGAAGACCTTGGCGCGACCACCACGCCGGGCACCATGCTCTCTAAGCCCTTCCACAGAGAGAATGGTCGTCCCTGGGAGCCCTGATGTTAGAAGTCGTCGCACGTCCTAAAGACGTGTGAGAAAGCAAGGAGCCTCCCTTTCCGACAAGAAAACCACGCCTAGGAGGAGCCAGATTCGCCCCCGTTAGAGGCGAATCTCTTCTACGGCTCCTCCCCGATGCCGTGAAAGGAAGAAGAATGGGGAGCGGTCGACTACCATGCGCCGTGCCCATCTCGAGCCGTGACGTGGTGTTGGTCGCATCCCCTCCCACCAAAGTCAAGGCCACGAGTGACCCGGTGACAAGCGCGCCGGGGTTGCCACTCCCGGCGTTGGCGCCGCACCGCCCGAACCCTCCCCTCAGATCCAAGGGAGACCCCAAGCGGAAGCTCGGGAACTGGCCCCAGGCTTCCTTCTCCAACATGACCAGCGGTGAACAAGGGAAGAAGAAGGAGAAAGCAAGGATGAATGACTCCACCCTCCTTTGCTGCTTCCTTTTATAGGCCGGGTGGGGAAGGGCAGCCACTCCATCAATGGGCAATCACTACCATCCTCCGCCAATTCAAGACGGACGGGCCCCTTTCCAAAGGTACCCTCCCGCACCACGTGCCTCCGTTACCTACCCCGCCCGATGCATGCTGCATACGTGGCTAAGGATAAGGGCGCGCTGTGGGAAGATTAAATTGGCAGTTTCTACCCCATGCATTAAAGTCATTCACGGGCCATCACTGGAGCGGCCCCACCACTATTGGTTTTATGAAGCATGCGGGAAAACCGGAAACTAGCCCGGAATCAAATCTGGTGGAGCAGCAACAGAAAACTTAAGGGGCCAACCCCTTCAGCAACCTTGCATGTGCACTTATTAGGCCCTACCCCGACGACGCTCAACAGCGCATTCGGGGCAGGCCCGAGGGCTTCTGTCGGTGCAAAAAACCCTAGGTCTGTTGACCAACTATGCACAGGCACAAGATCAAGATTGAAGCACTAGATTAAGTCAGAGATTGAAGAATCAAGAGATTTGAAGAACCAACATGCAGCTTAGAGGGACCAAGATCGTGCCTAAGGAGCAAAATATCAGCGAGAGAAGGGCCTCCCTTGCCAGGCAGGCAAGCCCGGCAAGGGGCAAGGCCACCACCAGAAGCAAGTAACCAAGGCTCCCCGGCAGAGCCTGCCGTGGATCGCGGGGGCAGAACCACCCCACCAACCACTAAAGCATGACTCACGTCATCAATCAGTGCGGTGTCAAGCCGCAAGATGATTAAGTGGCAGCTGTTCGCCACATGGCATCCATTTCCTATAGAAGAAACCTGCAGGTGACACCCGTCCTGCGACGTGTCAAGAGAACATGAGGGGAGCTGGCAAAATAGCACGGCAGGCCTTGCCGGGCGACCAGTGATGTGACACTCAGTGGCGCATTTAATCCACCTTGTCAACCCGCAGAGTTAGGTATGATAGCACTGTTTGCTATCATATCTGTGGATAATGACCACTTTGCCATTGTGGTAACCCCTTAATCTTTAAAAGGAGGCCTAGGGCCCTCGTAGGAAGGGTTAGAAGGTTGAAAAGTTGACACACCCAAGCCACCATACGCGCGTAGTCACTGCGGCCCCTAGGCAAACCTTGTCGGGCAAAGTGTATTACATACCACCCCATTCATTCCACCATCAATCCACCAAAGCAGGAGTACGGTCTTGCGCCTCACGGCGGCCCAAACCTGGGTAAATTGCTTGTGTGCTCCCTGTCGCGCGGCCATACGCCGGTCTCCTCTTTGTGCAACGCATCGTCCCCCTGCCGAACCAACAAGGGGCCACCCGGTCCCATAGGTGTCCGCGGCAATCCCGCGACACCGCATAAGGATTAGCTAGCAGTTTCTCTATCATACCCGAAGGAATTTCATAATAAATATTTTCAGTAGGTGCAGTAGGTTGAGGATCAGCTCTATGCTCTACCGGTCGGGGTGAAGAAACACCGATCAAACCCCTCAAAGGATGCAGTAGGTTGAGGATCAGCTCTTTGCTCTACCGGTCGGGGTGAAGATACACCGATCAAACCCCTCAAAGGATTATTCACCATAGTAATAAGTGACAGTAAATTTCAGCACACTATATAATTGTTTCCTTACCAAATTCCACTTACCAAAGGTGCTTCACTCCCCGGCAATGTCGCCAGAAAAGAGTCTTGATGACCCAAAACTATAGGGGATCTATCGTAATCCTTTTTATAAGTAAGAGTGTCAAACCCAACGAGGAGCAGAAGGAAATGACAAGCGGTTTTCAGTAAGGTATTCTCTGCAAGCATTGAAATTATCGGTAACAGATACTTGTGTGATAAGATAATTCGTAACGGTAACAAGTAACAAAAGTAAACAAGGTGCAATAAGGTGGCCCGATCCTTTTTATAGCAAAGGACAAGCCTGGACAAACTCTTATATAAAGCAAAGCACTCCCGAGGACACATGGGAATTGTTGTCAAGTTAGTTTTCATCATGCTCATATGATTCACGTTTGTTACTTTGATAATTTGATATGTGGGTTGACCGGTGCTTGGGTGCTGCCCTTCCATGGACAAGCCTCCCACTTATGATTAACCCCTCTCGCAAGCACCCGTAACTACGAAAGAATAATTAAGATAAATCTAACCATAGCATGAAACATATGGATCCAAATCAACCCCTTACGAAGCAACGCATAAACTAGGGTTTAAGCTTCTGTTACTCTAGCAACCCATCATCTACTTATTACTTCCCAATGCCTTCCCCTAGGTCCAAATAATGGTGAAGTGCCATGTAGTCGACGTTCACATAACACCACTAGAGGAGAGACAACATACATTTCATCAAAATATCGAACGAATACTAAATTCACATGATTACTTATAACAAGACTTCTCCCATCTCCTCAGGAACAAACGTAACTACTCACAAAGCATATTCATGATCAAGATCAGATGAGTATTAATTATCATTAAGGATCTAAAAATATAATCTTCCACCAGATAAACCAACTAGCATAAACTACAAGGAGTAATCAACACTACTAGCAACCCACATGTATCAATATGATGTTTTGAGACAAAGATCGGATACAAGAGATGAACTAGGGTTTGAGAGGAGATGGTCCTGGTGAAGATGTTGATGGAGATTGACCCCCTCTCGATGAGAGGATCGTTGGTGATGACGATGGCTTCGATTTCCCCCTCCTGGTGGGAAGTTTCCCCGGCAAAACAGCTCCGCCGGAGCCTAAGATTGGTTCTGCCCAAGTTCCGCCTCGAGACGGCGGCGTTTCGTCCCGAAAGCTTCATTCTTATTTTTTTAGTTCAAAACACACCATATAACAGAAGATGGGCTTCGGGGGCCTGCCAAGGGGCCCACAAGGATAGGGGGCGCGCCCTACACCCTTGTGGATGGCAAGTGGCCCCCCTCAGGTGCTTTCTTCGCCCAATATTTTTTATATATTCCAAAAATATTCTCCGTGAAGTTTCAAGACTTTTGGAGTTGTGCAGAATAAGTCTCTAATATTTGCTCCTTTTCTTGTCCAGAATTCCAGCTGCTGGCATTCTCCCTCTTCATGTAATCCTTATAAAGTAAGAGAGAAAAGGCATAAGTATTGTGATATAATTTGTAGTAACAGCCCATAATGCAATAAATATCATCATAAAAGCATGATGAAAAATGGACTATCAAACCATGTGTGATTGACGTACTACCTCCGTCCTGGTTTATTGGTCCCCTTTGTAATTTGTACCAAAGGTTTAACTAACAAATGTTTATGCATGTCATAAAAAATTATATCATTGAACCCTATGTTCAAATAAGCATCCACTGATATAATTTTTTGTCACGACCGGTTTTCCAATAAAAATATTTATTGAGAAACCCAATCTTTTGTGTCCAGTATGGAAAAAAATTCTCCTTACCGGTGGACAATCTCTTGATACAATAAGCCAGTAACATAAAATATATTACAGGGTCGAGCTACGGTTGCTCAACCAAATTATTACAAGCACGCCAATAATTATACATAAAGGCGGACATGACACAGTGGTGTGGAGGCATACTACTGACTCGAGGGTAGGGCGATGGTGGAAAAACACAGCGGGGAGTGAGATACATGACTCTAAAACTGGCCTCTCATCGAGCGTCAAGGTGAGGCTCAATGAATTTATTTGGTAGCGGAAGCGGATATAACATAGTGACCAAATCCAGGGTCGCACGAGACTGACTGGGATTCCTCTAGGCGTCGGACTCGCCATCGAACTCTTCATCCATGAGATCGCCTTCGTCAGCATCTGGCCAAATCAACAAGCTAGTGAGTACTTTGAAAGTACTCGCAAGACAGTTCGGACGTAAGATATAACAAATGCATGCATGAATGCGTCACGATTAATTCACCAATGTAAATTCAAAAATTGTCATAACAAAGTAAGTAAAAAGGGAAACGGCGGTAATCCGCCTGAAATCCCAACAAAACATAAATGAAAACCGATCGGGTGTCTGAAGCGACGCCTCAAAAGGTGAACAAATAAATAGAAGGAACTTTAAAAGAAATGCCACAGTCGGACGTCTAAGCGACATCACGGAAAGGGCTTTAAAAGAAATGCCACAGTCGGACGTCTGAGCGACATCACATAAAGGGGCTTTAAAAGAAATGCCACAGTCGGACGTCTGAGCGACATCACATAAAGGGATTTAAAAGAAATGCCACAGTCGGACGTCTAAGCGACATCACGGAAAGGGCTTTAAAAGAAATGCCACAGTCGGACGTCTAAGCGACATCACAGAAAGGGCTTTTAAAGGAAATGCCACAGTCGGACGTCTGAGCGACATCACAGAAAGGGCTTTTATTCACAAGTAAATAATACTCATAATCAACATTCAATTCATGAAATTAAACGGGTTAGTCCATCCACAGGAATAATCATTTAGCCGAAATTAGCACTCATACGATTCACCGGAGTCTCTGTCATAAAAAATGGCACTTGTCAGGATAAGATGATACTGATCTTGGACATAGAATAGATGATTCAAGGAATATATGACTCTACAGAGTTTGTACAAAAATTTCCCACAGCCAACGGATTTCCGTAGTCACGAAGGACTAGTTCCGTTTACGGTATTTCGGAAGAAACACAACTAACCAGTACACACCCATCCTACCTCTCGATGCTAGGAATCACCCTAGACATCGTCCAAGAAAAACTTTTGAGACGGGGAGATCACAATCTCGAATGGCATGGGATCAAATTTATATACGCGCGCTCTAAGGGGTGCCCCCCTCTCGGTCCCAACCGGAAACACCCATGCCCCCTGACCGGATGACTGGCTTTAATCCAGGGCCATGGAACCATCATCCTGGCCTCTCCTTTTGGTGTGTACCAGGAAAGCGGTTCGCAACTTACTAAACCATATTCCTTGCGGAAAACATGTGGTAGTACAGGGAAGGAAATGGGAGGAACTAGACCGATATGGCTTGACACTGCAGTCACTTAGCCTGGCATAAGACTGGCATGCTACAACACTGCCATCTTACCCATCCTCATGCCAACACATGGCCATTCATATTCGCATCCATCCACTTATGGTTCATCGAACTCACTTACCTCGACAATGCATGGAAATAACGTTCATCGGTATGCTCATCAACATGCCATGAGACTAACTAAAATGCAAAACATGCCAAGACACTCATCATATCAAAAGTTCAAACATGCTTGCCTGGTTCGGAGTAGTCGGAGCCTAGCTCGGTGAAGTTCGCGGCCCATTTCCTTGAGTGCATGAATAACTGCTGCCATTTCTAAGTCATGAGTGGGGTAATTTTCCTCATGCTTGCGAAGTTGCCGTGAAGCGTATGCGACAACCTTGCCTTCCTGCATCAACACGCATCCGAGACCCTTTCTGGACGCGTCACAATATACTTCAAAATTCTTGTGTATGTCGGGTACAATTAATACCGGTGCTGTCGTTAATTTCCGTTTTAGCTCTTGGAAACTTTTCTCGCAGGCTTCTGTCCATTCAAACTTCTTGTCTTTCTTGAGTAACTGCGTCATTGGCTTGGCTAGGGTGGAGAATCCTTTAATAAATTTGCGGTAATACCCTGCCATTCCCAAGAAACTTCGTACGTCAGTTACGCTGGCTGGTGCCTTCCAGTCAAGTATGGCCCTGACTTTTTCCGGGTCCACTGCGATACCGTCTTGGGTCAGCACGTGGCCCAGAAAGCCTACTTGTCTTAGCCAAAATTCGCACTTGCTGAACTTGGCATACAATTGGTGTTTTCTGAGTTCTCCTAGCACAATCCTGAGATGTTCCGCGTGCTCTTCTGGTGTCTTGGAGTATACTAGAATATCGTCGATGAATACCACAACGAACTTGTCCATAAACTTCATAAATACTCTGTTCATGAGGTGAACAAAATAAGCAGGGGCATTAGTTAGTCCAAAAGGCATAACTGTGAACTCATATAGCCCATATCTGGAGGTGAAGGCAGTTTTGGGGATATCTTCTGTTCGTACTTTTAATTGATGGTATCCTGACCTTAAGTCAATCTTTGAGAATACCTTGGCCTGAGCGAGCTGATCAAATAAATCATTTATTCGTGGCATCGGGTATTTGTTCTTGACTGTGACCATGTTAAGTGCTCGGTAGTCTATGCACAATCTCAGTGGTCCATCTTTCTTTTTGGCAAATAAAATTGGTGATCCCCAAGGTGAGGAGCTGGCTCGAATATATCCCTTGTCCAGTAATTCCTTTATTTGTTTCTTCAATTCAATCAACTCGGATGGTGCCATTCTGTATGGTTTCTTGTATATGGGGGTGGTTCCTGGTGCTAGCTCAATGCTGAATTCTATTTCTCGGTCTGGTGGCATGCCGGGTAGCTCTTTAGGGAATACGTCTGGAAATTCACACACTACTGGAACCTTGTTCAGCTCAGAAATGTCCACCTTATTCAATCTTGGTTGCCGGGGTATTTTTCCTTCCTTGGCTGATACTCTTATTGTCTTCCCTTGGTGGTGTGTGAGAATTACGGTCCTGTTGAAACAGTCGATAAAACTCTTGTTGGTGGTTAGCCAGTCCATCCCTAGGATGACATCCAGTCCTTTATTTTCCAACACAATAAGATTTGCGTGAAACTCCAATCCTTCGAACTCAATGACCACATTCTGACAGTAATTTTGAGTAACTTGCTGAATCCCAGGGGACTTGATGATCATGGATTTCTCCAAAGGAAGCATCGAAAAATGATTTTGCAAAGCAAAACTTTTCGAAATGAAAGAGTGAGAAGCTCCAGAATCAAACAAAACCGTTGCAGGTATTGTGTTGACAGGAAACGTACCGAGTACGATATCTGGAGCATCTTGTGCTTCTTCTTTGGTCACGTGGTTTAGATGACCCTTCCTGTGGTTGTTGTTGGGGTTGAAATTGTTGCGCTTGGGCGCTGAATTATTTCCACCATTGTTTGGCTTCGGGGTCGAGTTCCTTGGCTTGGGGCACTGTTTGACATAGTGCCCTTCTTCTCCACAAGCGTAGCAAGTAACGCCTGGGCGATATGTGAACTCTTTGTCCCTTGCATGGAAATTCTTGGTTGAGCGTGAGATGTTTGTCGTAGGCTTGTGTGTCCCACCTTTCTGAAAATCTGTCCTGCTTCGGTGGTTGCGAGCATGGTTAGTCTGGTCCCTTTTCCGCTTGCGGATATCCTCCAGGCTGCGTCTCTCATTTTCCAGAGTGATGGCTTTGTCCACCTGTGTTTTAAAATCAGGAAAAGTGTGCACGACCAGTTGGCATTTAAGCGCGGGTGCTAGACCGTCAAGGAATTTCTCCATCTTCTTGCTTTCAGTCATACGCTCTTCATTGGCGTAGCGGGACAATAGAGTAAATTGATTGTTGTAATCTGACACTGTCATGTTCCTTTGCTTGAGGTCCTCGAACTCTCTCTTCTTGATTTTCATAATACTCTTAGGAATGTGTGCACCACGGAAACCTTCCTTGAAATCATCCCAGGTTAGGTCATTTTCATTGGGATGCATGTGCAGAAAATTCTCCCACCATGATGCGGCTGCTCCTGTGAGATAGTGCGGAGCATACAGCACCTTTTCGGGGTTTGAACATTTTGCAATAATTAATTTTCTCTCCATATCTCGAAGCCAGTCCTCGGCTTCAAGAGGTTTGTCTGTATGAGAAAATGTTTGGGGGCGTGTCTTCTGAAGCTCAGATAACTTGGATTGCTGCTGATACTGTCCATGGTGACTCCCCATGTTGATGACTTGGTTCATCATTTCACGATGTTGTTGCTGACTCTGTTCATAAAGGCGGCACATTTGGGAGACGTTTCACTGTTCTGCTGACTTGACTGCCCTTGTGTGAAATTGTTGCCTGGTTGAGTGTCATAATCTCCCTCTGGCGGAGTAGGTATGGAGCGAGTCCAAGGACGAGACATTTTTCACTGTGGGGATATATTTTGCAAAACTCATAAGAAAAACGAAAAAGGTCGCAAAACAAATCCAAGAAAATCGCACAAGGATGGCAAATAATTTAAATGACCAAGGTCGCTTAAGAAAACAAATTGATTTGCGCACGGAGAAGGACTGCTCATTACATATCTTACACGAGGGCGATAATTATACAATACATCACTCAGGATATGTGTACATAATCCTGACATGTTATTTAGGCTAGTGCACTTCTCCAGTTCCTACATGATGCGCAAACAAGCTACTCCTCACAACCTATGTACATATCTTACAAGCGGTACATCGCATGACGGGCAAACGCACTCAGCCGGAAATGTTGACGATCTCCTTGGCCCTGCCAAGGGTGAGGCGTAGTGAGGCTGGGGACTCGACCTCCTCCTCACTAATAGGCTCCAGACGTGAAGAGCTGCATCGGGTAGATGGAGCGGGTGCCAGGGGCGGAGCAACACGAATAGGAGTAGGCACAACGGGTGGTGCAGTGCGCGCTGGAGTGGGCGCAATGGCCTGGTTGAACTCTTCGGTGGTAGGCAGGCGACGAGTAGGTGCATAAGATGCTGATGAAGAGACAAAAGTCAGTGGCGGTGCGGCGGGCAGGAGCTCCCTCCTGTTGGCGGCACAGCCATGGATTGAGTCCATGCGGGCAGCTACGAAGTCGTCCACCAGGTTGTCGAAGGCTGCCTCCATAGCCCGGAGATACTCAATAAGCATCTCAAAAGCCTCATCTCATTCTCCTCTGGGGCAGGAGAATGCGTAGTGACAAGTATAAGGCACATGGCATGGAAGATAGCGGTAGCGACGAGTCTTCATCGCGGGAAGGACATCCCTAAGGCGAGCTATCGCCTCACGGGCTGCCATCTGCATAGCATGCCTCTCCGTAGGCATGGCTCTTCCCACGAACCGGAAGCGGCGTAACTCACCACGCCCTCCCCTGAACTGCACTGTGGCCTGGTGCATGGTCAGACTGTCGTTGACCTTGTGCTGGTAGAGTGTGAAGACTGGGCGCACAGACGGCCCCATCGCGACCTGAACGATGAAGGAGAGAAGCTTGACGAACCCATCGGGCACGTTGGCAAAGGTCTGAGACTCGCAGCTGTTGTCGGCCATCTACAAAGGTAAGCAAAAATTCTGAATGGTCAGATCATAAATTTATGCTGACAGTCAGAAAATGACTACAATAGCAAAAATATAAATTAGCTCTATCATGCTAATAACCAATTAGCGATCGCACCTAGTGGCTTCCTACAGTCAGCCTGGCTCTGGTACCAAGCCTATCACGACCGGTTTTCCATTAAAAATATTTATTGAGAAACCCAATCTTTTGTGTCCAGTATGGAAAAAAATTCTCCTTACCGGTGGACAATCTCTTGATACAATAAGCCAGTAACATAAAATATATTACAGGGTCGAGCTACGGTTGCTCAACCAAATTATTACAAGCACGCCAATAATTATACATAAAGGCAGACATGACACAGTGGTGTGGAGGCATACTACTGACTCGAGGATAGGGCGATGGTGGAAAAACACAGCGGGGAGTGAGATACATGACTCTAAAACTGGCCTCTCATCGAGCGTCAAGGTGAGGCTCAATGAATTTATTTGGTAGCGGAAGCGGATATAACATAGTGACCAAATCCAGGGTCGCACGAGACTGACTGGGATTCCTCTAGGCGTCGGACTCGCCATCGAACTCTTCATCCATGAGATCGCCTTCGTCAGCATCTGGCCAAATCAACAAGCCAGTGAGTACTTTGAAAGTACTCGCAAGACAGTTCGGACATAAGATATAACAAATGCATGCATGAATGCGTCACGATTAATTCACCAATGTAAATTCAAAAATTGGCATAACAAAGTAAGTAAAAAGGGAAACGGCGGTAATCCGCCTGAAATCCCAACAAAACATAAATGAAAACCGATCGGGTGTCTGAAGCGACGCCCTCGAAGGTAGAACAATAATAGAAGGACTTATAAGAGAAACAAGAGAAAGAGTAAAGAGACTATAAGACTCGTTAAGATCACGATAAGTTGAAGATATAGAGATATGGAGGAGTCGTAGATCTATTTATTGTCATTGTTGCGGAGGCTGTAGGCGCTAGCAGAGCGATCCGCTCGCCGCGAATGTGACATGCCACAGTCGGGCGTCTGAGCGACACCACAAAGGGCTTAAAAGAAATGCCACAGTCGGGCGTCTGAGCGACACCACATAAAGGGCTTTAAAAGAAATGCCACAGTCGGGCGTCTGAGCGACACCACATAAAGGGCTTTAAAAGAAATGCCACAGTCGGCGTCTGAGCGACACCACATAAAGGGCTTTAAAAGAAATGCCACAGTCGGACGTCTGAGCGACATCACAGAAAGGGCTTTAAAAGAAATGCCACAGTCGGACGTCTGAGCGACATCACAGAAAGGGCTTTTATTCACAAGTAAATAATACTCATAATCAACATTCAATTCATGAAATTAAACGGGTTAGTCCATCCACAGGAATAATCATTTAGCCGGAATTAGCACTCATACGATTCACCGGAGTCTCTGTCATCAAAAAATGGCACTTGTCAGGATAAGATGATACTGATCTTGGACATAGAATAGATGATTCAAGGAATATATGACTCTGCAGAGTTTGTACAAAAATTTCCCACAGCCAACGGATTTCCGTAGTCACGAAGGACTAGTTCCGTTTACGGTATTTCGGAAGAAACACAGCTAACCAGTACACACCCATCCTACCTCTCGATGCTAGGAATCACCCTAGACATCGTCCAAGAAAAACTTTTGAGACGGGGAGATCACAATCTCGAATAGCATGGGATCAAATTTATATACGCGCGCTCTAAGGGGTGCCCCCCTCTCGGTCCCAACCGGAAACACCCATGCCCCCTGACCGGATGACTGGCTTTAATCCAGGGCCATGGAACCATCATCACGGCCTCTCCTTTTTGGTGTGTACAGGAAAGCGGTTTGCAACTTACTAAGCATATTCCTTGCGGAAAACATGTGGTAGTACAGGGAAGGAATGGGAGGAACTAGATATGGCTTTGACACTGCAGTCACTTAGCCTGGCATAAGACTGGCATGCTACAACACTGCCATCTTACCCATCCTCATGCCAACACATGGCCATTCATATTCGCATCCATCCACTTATGGTTCATCGAACTCACTTACCTCGACAATGCATGGAAATAACGTTCATCGGTATGCTCATCAACATGCCATGAGACTAACTAAAATGCAAAACATGCCAAGACACTCATCATATCAAAAGTTCAAACATGCTTGCCTGGTTCGGAGTAGTCGGAGCCTAGCTCGGTGAAGTTCGCGGCTCCGTTTCCTCCTTCGGTATCTACGGTATAAAGAAATACATGCGCTATCGTAAATACCAAGAGGTGCACAGAAAGTTATACCAAATATTTTTCAAATAAATATGATAAAATAACTAGACAAAATTTTGAAGAGGACAGAAAAAGAATCAATCAAAAATACTATTCTGTTTAAAAGTTATAAAGGTTTTTGTCCAGGGACTTATCTGTAATGAAACAGAAAGTTTCCAGGGGCTAGCTTATAAAAACAGAAAACGCTTCGGCAGAAACTACGCCAGCCCAGAGGGAAAGCGCATTTGGCAGAAGGCGTTTTCAGAAAACGCTTCGTTTAGAAAGGACAGAGAGGCTGACAACGGGTCCCACTTGTCATGTTTAAACTTTCAAATGGGAGGGACGAGGCTCGTCGGCGCCCGAGGGCTGCGGTGGTCGCTGGCGGCGATCCACAGCGAGGTAAGGGGATCGGAGGTTATCAACGTGCTCACCGTGTCCTTCCGCAACGGTGGGTGGTGGTGTTGGTCGCCGGGGAGCACCACGTCGACGGCGGTCTCAACTCCGGCGGACGGTGGTTCGGGCGTGGATGGAGCTCGTCGGAGAGGACTGCAAAGGCCAAATTGATGAGGGGGTTAGAGTACTGGGTGTGAGAGAAGGCTACGGACGAGGTTTGGGCGCCGGAGGTAGCCTCACCGGAGTGAATCGAGCTGAAGGCCGAGGCGGAGCGAGGCGGCCGGAGTCGAGGAAGAAGGGCCCCTCGAGGCTCTTCTAGTTGCTGGTCGGGGTCCAGTGAGGTGCTGGAGGTGTGCAGGGGCGAGAGGGAGCTTGGGGGCGTTATATATAGCCGGCCCGAGGCGGTTGCCGTGAACGGGATAAGTCCGGCGAGCGATTACGGTGGCGCTGCGGTTGGGCAGTGGAATTAGGAGTTTGGGCATCGCCTAGGTGGAGTAGTGGTGCCATTCCAGGGTCCAGCTCAGCACGGGAGGGGGTTTTACGGCCTGTCCCAACGGAACGGCCGTGCGGCACGTCGGCGGCAGGGAGCGCGCCCTGCGCGTGCCAGGCCACGGCGGCGGCGCTGCACGCGTGCGCTGGCAAGGGAGACGGCCACGCGGAGCTACCAGATGGCTTGGGCGGCGCTGAACGGCGTTCTGCCGTGGTGTGCCTTCTGTCGGCCACCACGGGAGGTCCCGACGCCGCAGAAGACGCTGGCGAGGGCGGGCCAGCGCGCCACCGACGCCCGGAAGGCTCCACGCACGCGTGTGAAGCTCCGGACAAGAGGGAGGGGCTGCAAGCATCGAGCCAAGCGTACTGTGAGCTTGTGACTGAACTCTGAAGAAAACGACACTGTAAAACTGAATTTTACTGAACTTTACTGAAAATGCAAAGAACAGTGCAGCTCAGGTGTTCGACAGAATGCTTTTGGCATCTAGGGATTTTTCCTTGAGCTGAAATTTGGTGGAGTGGCTTCTCATTGCTCTAGTAGGCTGCATGATTTTTGGTGGAATTTTTGGAGGAGTGTAGATATGAATTTCACCAAATTTGGCAAATCTGGTCCAAACTTGCAGTGAGTGAAATTTGAAATTTTTGAAAAGAAGAAGAGTGGATCAAGATGGTTCTAGGTTGTGGGTACTAAAGACAATCCAGGGAAGTTGGTTTGGGACAAAAACTCAAAGGCAAAATGGCACTTGCTTTGAAAATCACTTAGGCTCAAAATAATTGGCAGAAATGTTTTGGGAGATAAAATAATTGAAATAAAATCCAAAAACTTGTTTGGACCTGATGAGACAGAGGATTTAAATTGCTCAAAGGTGGAGAGAGGGGTTTTGAGAAGATTTACTATAGGAGACATGGTAAAACCATGGGTGGTTTCAAAAAGAAAGAAGTCCCAAAACTCCTAGGGTTTCTTTATTTTAAAAGAAAATGAAGAAGTTTGAGAGGTTAACAACCAGAAGGAAAAGCTCCCAAAACTTCAACACCAAATTTGAAAGGGAAAAGAAAATCCTTGCCAGAGGAAAGGAAGTTTTTAAGAGGAAGGATTTCTGGAAAAGAATTTTTTTTAAAAGCCCTCTTTTAAAATCCAACAAAGTTTTTGATGAAAACCAAATTAAAATTTTGGAGTGTCACATTTTTGTTGATCTGCACTAACATTTTATCAGTTAAATGTTTGGTCAAAATTTAACACAAATTACAAAGGGGACCAACAAACATGACAGAGGTATATTCCATCAACTGAATTGATTGCATCCACATCCCACATTTAGACATAAGTAAACATAGATTAAACATACTCAGACATAGATAATAAGCGTACACAAGCATAAGTTCAACCATAAGCACATAGTTCAACCGTGATTAAGCATACTAAAGCGTACATAGTTCGATCCCACATCTCATCTCATCTGCCAGCACGATCCTGAAGCTTTTCCAGGTACTCTGCATATGCAGCATGCACCACCCTGCGAGAATACTTTTGCTTGAAGGAGCCAACGGCTCATCCTCTTGCATGCGCTAGAACACTTTGATACGGGTCATCAAGCTTCTGGTTGCAAAATGGGCATCGGTAGTCGCCGTCCCAGGTCCTAATACGCCTGTATGCATTCCTGCATAAAGCTCCCTCGGGATTTTCCTCTTGTACCTCCTCTAGCCATCTTCATCCTTGTTGTCGACATCGTCAGACATCACCTATACATAGAGTAAAAAATGTGGCGTCCAATTAATGTTTACAAACTAATCTCTAGCGAACATTTGGCAGTTGCCAAAATTTGGCATTAAATCAATGTTTACATGCCGTAAAGTAGGATTAGGAATTTAGAGCTATATTTTATACATATCCAGAGATGATGGTTCAAATTTTAAGCACAATCGTCTTTGTACAAACCAATCTTAAAGAAAATAATGGCACAGACATATATGTAGGTCATTCAAAATCAATTTTCAAGACCTGGCTAGGAATTATTAGCACAAACACTAACCCTAGTCGGATTATTAGAAGAAATCATTTGCATTGATGAAACAACTAATCACTTATCACTTGTACCATTCAAACAATCAATACACTACACCGATCTAACGAAACTTACTCAGATTTCATGGATTGAGAGATCATAACATAGGATTTCTATTCAAAAAAGGGGGAGGCATGAGTAAGTAGAGAAACCCTAGGATGTATTTGACACATACATGGGTATAGATGACTAACCGGTTGTCTATCGTCGTCGGAGTGGTCGTCGGAGTCGTCGCCCCAGTCGTCACCAGAGTCGGTCTGTACCTCCGACTCCGGCTGTGGAAGCACGACATCGTCGATGATGCCAGGGTGTAGCGATACCTGACCGGTGCTGACAACAACCTCTGTCTCCAATTCCACACCGTGCTCCGGTGCTTTAGCAGCCCCGGTGTCGCCACTCCCTCCGATGGGGCGCTTCGGCGGCATCCTCATACACTGACATCTTTGAGGACTGAAAGTGGCGTTAAGGATGCAAGTAGAGAGAGAGGATTCTGTGTGTGGCAAGGATGGGAGCGGCCGCACCATTAATATGAAGTAGTGGGAGAGAGGCGGGCGGTGGTTAAACCACTGGCTTGCTTCCCGGCGAGCCTGCGCACCAGACTACTGGCATGC
Organism: Triticum urartu; assembly: GCF_003073215.2. Lineage (NCBI taxonomy): Eukaryota > Viridiplantae > Streptophyta > Magnoliopsida > Poales > Poaceae > Triticum > Triticum urartu. The sequence continues at coordinate 332,869,368 of NC_053028.1, read as the reverse complement.
CTACCGTCATTTTGCACAGCTACTCGCACACCTCTCGATGACACTGCGCAGCGAGCACGCCTCTCGTCAATTCACACACCTGCATGCACGCCTCCTGGTCTGCCTGCATGACGGACTGCTCACATGCGTCCTGTCAACTCACGCCTGCTCGCACGACACATGGGTCGCGTGATGGCACGTATATTGTTTTTCTATTTTGATGATTAATGCTGCCACTTTATTGCTTAACCGAAGCATGGAACATATCCATTACGCTCACACTTCGAATAAATAATCCATTTGCGATATTGGTTCACAATTATGAATAATCTCGCGTTTGTAATAAGATTAAGATTACATCAAAACTGGTCTCAAATTTGACAAAAAAGTACAATGCCACTTTGTATTGGTGTCCATATGACAACACAATAAGTTTCATGAATATCAAATAAGTTTTGGATGTACTAGAATTTAAAAATCAAGATTCTCAATGTTTGAAATTTCTTGCACGGGGAGTAAACATGCACCCAGTGAGACACATGAGTTTTTCCAATCCATTTAGGTGCACTGTCACGTGCGCATGTAGCTCAAATTTAATTTTGCACATTATACCGCTAGAAAATCAATCAATGTACTAAAACGTCTTAATGATCTCTGTTTTTTTCAAAATTAAAGCGTCCCTCGTTTGGTAACATCTATTCACCGCAGGAAAATTTAACATGCATCATAGTTGCAGTGGATACGTGGTGCGTGTGTTTGTGTGTGTGTGTGTGCGCGCGCGTCGGACAGCCTGGTTTTTGCCTCCTCTCTTTTTTCGGACTTTCTACTGCTTTTGCTTTGCACTTGAAGTTTTTGAACCAATTCAAATGGACTTGAACACTTGGGTCCACCCTTGATTTTCACCCAAGTGACCTCTCCACATCTATCTCATATTTTCCTTCTTTGATAACCTCCACAAAATCCCATGGAATATTTTTCATAAAGGAAAAATATTCATTTTCTTCCCTGAAAATCATTTCAGAGAAGTATGTTCCAAAGAAAACCTCATTTTCTTTGCCCAAAAAATCTGAGAAAATTCCCAAATATTCTTTGAACCCTAGGGCACCTTCCTGAGCAAAAAATATTGCATAACTTTTTGTACTATTTTTGCTACAGAAAATCATTTCTGTTCTGGACAGAATGATCACTTTCTACAGCAAGTACCATTTTCCTTGATCTAATGAGGCTGTTTTTTATTGAGCCTCATTACCCTCCTAAGAAACTACTAACCACCAAAAATAATCCCTAAATCCTCTCTGGTATGACCACAGTCAAGCTCACAAGTTTCTGTCCAGAAACTTGCCAGGAAAAGAGCCACTCCCACAGTGCAGCTGTGACCAAGCCAACTATGCAAAACGACCAAAACCACTAAGGACTAGCTGCCAGACATGGTGTTTGCGCTTAGCTCAGCCTGATGCCATAGTTCACGCGGTTACCATGTTCGTCCAAGGGGGTTGGCATGCAGTCGACGCGCTCTGCGTTGCGCCATGGCCTCTGTTGCACGCGTGCTCGCTGCCCCGACCGTCGCACCTTGCCAAACCGTGCCCCCATCTTCATTTGAACCTCCATAACTATACCCTGGCGCTCGCCGACACCGGAGCTCGTCGCAGCGAGCACGGGCATGGCGCGGCCAAGGCAACAATGCGCCCGTGCCCCTGTGCTCGTCGCGTACTGCGCTCCTGTGCTCGTCGCCGCTCGTCTACAGCCTCGGCGTGATCCCCAACGTCTTCCCCCTCTCTCACTGACGCCATTCGTTGCCGGGCGACGCTCAGAGAGCTCCGGCGAGCTCTTAATCCCCGCCTCGGCCTCACCTATATATAGTCCCTCCCGATCTCGTTTCCCTCCTCACTCACCACCACCACATCACCACGACCCCGTATGAAGCCGCAGCCTGGCCGGGCAGGCCTCTGGCCGTCGCCCCCGTCCTCAGCTCACTGGCGATCCCCGTCCTAGGCTCCCTCCCTCCCTAGAGCCGCTCGTGCTCCACCGACTCCTCAGGCATGTTCATGGTGGTCCACTGGTGTGAGCTGGTGCCGTTGGAGCAGCTGGACCGGCCTTGCCTCGCCAGAATCACCAACTCTGACGAGTCCCGCCCACTGCCGCCGCTGGAGAGCTTAGTTCCGGCCCTGTCCGATCACCTCTAGCTACGCTACTGGTACGAGCAGGTGCGTCTCAACCTCCTCTCCAATCCAATCCCTTTGGATCGGGCGAAGGAGCCCTCCTCGCCGGCGTGCGCTCCGACGGAGCCTTGCCATGCTCTGTCTCTCCCCCCTCCCCACCGACCTGACCAGCGGGGCCCGCTGTCAGCCACTCAGGCCGTGCCTGAAGTGGTATGAGTGGTGTTGCCCGGGCGTTTAATGCCTTCGATGTCACCCCATGGATTTTCTTTTTAATTCAAATTTAGTTTAAATTTGACCAGAACTTTGACCAGCTCTAACTCTTATTCTACAAGTCCAAATGAGTTGATTCTTTTTGCATTCTGTTCTTGCTGGAAAACTCTAGCAGCACACCGAAGATGGGATTTTCCCTTGCTGCCTAGAATTTTTGGTGATTTTTAGAAGTGTTCTTGATATTTTCTTTTTGTAATTTGAATTATTTTCAGAAGCTGAAGCTTGTCTTGAAGGCATCCGCGAGGAGTGTGAAGCTCCTCTGCACTAAGGCAAGCCACAACAACATTATCATTGTGTCTTTGCAATATTCATGATTTTCTACTTGAATATATATATATATATATTGTTCATTGCATATAGTATTAAAATCAATTATGCTTGTGTTATTTAGTTTGTCATGGTCAAAGGGCTTAGTTAACAGAAGTGAATGCTTGAACTAGTGAAGAATAGATGGAGTAGTTGATCTAAGTAGGTTTGACATGACTATTGTGATATGACTATCGGTCTTATTTTGCTATATTATTGCTAAGACAAGTTTTAGTTGATTAATGCCAACCAAAGTGATGAGTTTAAATAATAAGTAAGAAAGGACCAGAAATGTTGAAAGTTAAGTTTGTGCAAGTAGAACTTAGAAGGAAGTTGATCTGTTGTGATTTGTGATGCATAATATATGGTTTCATAAGCATGGCATATTCCTGACTCGAGCATTTTTATTTCAAGTTAAACTTGATGGTAATTGAACTTGAACATAAAAGTTGGTCGGGTCATGGTGCCACCGAATCGGGCTGACGAGTGCAACCACACTTGCCTTTGTGGGGAGGCCGGTTGTCGTCCGTTGTCATGCCTTTTGTCGGTGCCTCCAAAGAGGGAAGGTTATGGGCGTGCGTTACCCTGGCCCGGTAAGCATACATAACCTTGTGAACCTGTTGTTGTTATGGTACCTTGTCCCCGTTTGGGACTGTTTGTTTGCCACGACAGTGGTAGTTTTGCCTTTGGTAGGTTGGGTCACCCAGGACTAATCCTAGTGGGGAGTTGGTCGGAGTGGTCGTAAGAGTGTCAGGGCAATGGGAGAGTTCTGTGGGAATGCCGTTGGTCCACCCTAATGGGAGGGTGAGGCCATGGATTCTGTGGTGTGGGTAAAGTGCGCTACCTCTGGAGAGTGTATTAATCTATCGATAGCCGCACCTGCGGATAAGGGCCCAGTTCGTAAGTAAGTCACACCATGGACCAACTGTTATTAAGGAAACTTGCACACTAATCAACTTGCATTGCACTGGTTAGATGATGATGAAGTCAGTGAGACTGACTGTTGTGGTTTTATTTGTGATCCGGGAGCGATCACGGTTTGGTTACGAGGTAACTAGTTGGACCAAGTATGGTTCTGTTTGTGCTTTGTCGTGAGCATTGTTCGGTTGCGAGGCAACCGGTTTGTAAGGGAGTCTGTGTGACTCGATGCGCAAGTTTGGTTTCACTGCATGAGTAGTATGGTGTTGTTTGCATTTAACTTGATTAAATGTCATGATGTTGTTTGTCATTATGGTTCTGTTTGCTGTGAGCTTGCAAGTACATTCAATGTACTGACCTAGCATGTTATGCCAGATTTCAGGAAAGCCTAACTGGATCGGAGAGCTGCTGTGTCTAGACCGTGTCCACATCGGTGTCCCTGTGCTATGGATTCCCGCTACGTCGTTGTTCCGCTGCCGTGTAGATGTCCTGTTCGAGGCCCCTTTATGTCTACTAAATAATGTACATATTGTTCAGCCGCACCGAGTGTGCTGCTTGGCCTTGCAACTTGTTGTAATGTCACTATGCTTCCGCTAGTTTCAATAAAGCAGTGATTTCTATACCAAGATGTTGTGTGCTGCCAGAAGACATGATCTCTGGGTTGGCAATACAGGGTAAACCGATCGCTTTGATCTGGGGTGCCACAATGCTTGGTATCAGAGCCGCGCTGACTGTAGGACATGGTAGACTACCGACGTATTAGCTGGACGTTAGTTACAGTTAAAGTTGAGTGCCGGTAGTGTTTGTAGCTGATTGTTGCATCACATGCACTCGTTCTATTTTTATTTCCTAACCCACTAATGGTTGTGAGTGTAGATGGCTCCGGTGCCGTATCCGTGTCAGTTGCAGCTGATGTTGTACACCTCGCCGCATCTCCTTCGTAGCGTGTGGCGTCGACTGTACCCTCACGGTGATGACCCAGCATATCGGGTGTACCAGGAGCGTCTAGCCGACTCCGTGTATGAGTATCATGCTGTGGTTACTCTGTGCACCAGTTCGTCAACAGGCTCTTACACTTGTACCTCTCAAAGCGGTTATGCCTCCACCGCCGCTCAGGCCATCCAGTATGCTGCATTTGAGATTCTTGTTGAGTTACGATACACAGAGGCTCAGATGCAGAACCATCTAGGTTTTCGTTTCTACCCATCCTTGCACAATGATGGTCATGTTCGCTTTCATTCCGTTGATCCGGCATCTGATAGTGACACTAGCCACCTTTCTTGATATATCACTGCTAGTTATCTTCTTATTCACGAGTTGGCTCGAGTGCTGATTTGTGCTGGTTCTGCTTTAGCCGCCGCCAGATCCTACCCTACTCCACCTTCTATGGGATTTACTCCTTATATTGTGCGTAGTTTTAGCTCGCCTATTTCTCCGGTTACTGCCCCGAGTAGCTCGGGCACCTCGGCAGTGAACCCGCATAGTGCTCCTGCTGAGTGGGCGTCTCTTCTTGCTACCCCCGCAGATCCTATGATCCCTCATCATCCCGCGCCTACCCCTAAGGGAGAGCCCTCGAGGCAGCGTTGTCGTGTTACATTTAACCCGGAGGTCTCGGTGAAGGAAATATGCCCTAGAGGCAATAATAAAGTTATTATTTTATTTCCTTATATCATGATAAATGTTTATTATTCATGCTAGAATTGTATTATCCGAAGACTTAATACTTGTGTGAATACATAGACAAAATAAACGTCACTAGTGTGCCTCTACTTGACTAGCTTGTTAATCAAAGATGGTTATGTTTCCTAACCATAGACATGTGTCGTCATTTGATTAATGGGATCACATCATTAGGAGAATGATGTGATTGACATGACCCATTCCATTAGCTTAGCACCCGATCATTTAGTATGTTGCTATTGCTTTCTTCATGACTTATACATGTTCCTATGACTATGAGATTATGCAACTCCCGTTTGCCGGAGGAACACTTTGTGTGCTACCAAACGTCACAACGTAACTGGGTGATTATAAAGGAGCTCTACAGGCATCTCCAAAGGTACATGTTGGGTTGGCGTATTTCGAGATTAGGATTTGTCACTCCGATTGTCGGAGAGGTATCTCTGGGCCCTCTCGGTAATGCACATCACATAAGCCTTGCAAGCATTGCAACTAATGAGTTAGTTGCGAGATGATGTCTTACGAAACGAATAAAGATACTTGCCGGTAACGAGATTGAACTAGGTATTGAGATACTGATGATCGAATCTCGGGCAAGTAACATACCGATGACAACGGGAACAAAGTATGTTGTTATGCGGTCTGACCGATAAAAGATCTTCGTAGAATATGTGGGAGCCAATATGAGCATCCAGGTTTCGCTATTTGTTATTGACCGGAGACATGTCTCGGTCATGTCTACATTGTTCTCGAACCCGTAGGGTCCGCACGTTTAACGTTACGATGACAGTTTCATTATGAGTTTATATATTTTGATGTACCGAAGTTTGTTCGGAGTCCCGGATGTGATCACGGACATGACGAGGAGTCTCGGAATGGTCGAGACATAAAGATTGATATATTGGAAGCCTATGTTTGGACATCGGAAGTGTTCCGGGTGAAATCGGCATTTTAACGGAGTACCGGGAGGTTACCGGAACCCCCCGGTAACCTAATGGGCCTTAATGGGCCTAGTGGAGGAAGAGGAGAGGAGGCCTAGGGGCTGCCGTGCGCCCCTCCCCCCCAAGTCCGAATTGGACAAGGAGGGGGGGCGCCCCCTTTTCCTTTCTTCCCTCTCCTCCTTCCCCCCAAGTCCTAATCCAACTAGGGAAAGGGGGGGGGAGTCCTACTCTCGGTACGAGTAGGACTCCTCCAGCGCGCCTCCTCCTAGGGCCGGCCGTACCCCCCCTTGCTCCTTTATATACGGGGGCAAGGGGGCACCTCTAGACACACAAGTTGATCCTCGTGATCGTTTTCTTAGCCGTGTGCGGTGCCCCCTTCCACCATACTCCTCGATAATATTGTAGCGGTGCTTAGGCGAAGCCCTGCGATGATAGAACATCAAGATCGTCACCACGCCATCGTGATGACGGAACTCTTCCCCGACACTTTGCTGGATCGGAGTCCGGGGATCGTCATCGAGCTGAACGTGTGCTAAAACTTGGAGGTGCCGTAGTTTCGGTGCTTGATCGGTCGGGCCGTGAAGATGTACGACTACATCAACCGCGTTGTCATAACGCTTCCGCTATCGGTCTACGAGGGTACGTAGACAACACTCTCCCCTCTCGTTGCTATGCATCAACATGATCTTGCGTGTGTGTAGGAATTTTTTTTGAAATTACTACGTTCCCCAACACTCGGTTGGCGTCCTCAGTTCAGGATCTGGGTCTGACTCAGTAGAGGATCCAGCAGCACCGATAGAGTCTTAGAGCGTCTGAGTATCCGCAGTGGTCATGAGATGTACAGATGTAGTTGTATGAGCCATGCTGTATCGTTGCGTGTATGCGAGTAGTCGCACCAGTCATGATGTTTATCTTCCATGTATGAGTCTATGTATAATTATGTGGAACTTTTTTTCGACCGCTGTGTTTCTTCTATTTTTTTCGTTCCGCTCTTTCGGGTTTGTCACTGCCTTATCTTCCCATGTTTGGATGTTTCTCATCGTGGTTGCTCTTATTGGGAAAATAAATAGTAGGATGACGCGGGGAGGTAGCAGCTCACAGGCTGGTGAGGATGTTCTTGTTCGTAGCTCAGCAAGGCAGGCAGGACACTCCCCCGAGCCGTATCCGCAGCCACCACCTCCACAGGAAAATCCACCCTCTACTGAGCAAATTCTGCGCATCTTTGAGGAAAGAAGGAACAATGATCTGATTGAGCTGTTAAGAAGTGTGCAAGCTATGATTAGGTGGAATGGAAATCAAAATGGCCAGTGATGAAGCTATGTACCTAGGGTAGGGTCATGGACCTGTCCCAGCTGCCCTACCCAAGGACATCTCAAGAAGAAATCACCTTTTAATCGACTTGGAGGTGTTCCACTCGACAGACTCGAAGACACTCGACCAAGGTCTAATCACTCGACGGCCAGGAGACCTAAAGGCACTCCCCACGCTAATGGTCGGTTATTAAGTAGCTTTTATGGTCATCATAGCACTTTATTAGAGGCGTTACCAGTAACGCCTCACCTTAATGTCTTTAAAACCCTGCACAAATGAGGGCCGGAGAGGTCCGGCGAACTCTATATAAGCCACCCCCTCCTAAGTGTAAAGGGTTCGCACCCCTGTAATTCATACACGCATAATCCAGTCGACCGCCTCCGAGCTCCGAGACGTAGGGCTATTACTTCCTCCAAGAAGGGCCTGAACTCGTAAATCTCGTGTGCTTACAACTTCTCCATAGCTAAGATCTTGCCTCTCCATACCTACCCCTACATTACTGTCAGACTTAGAACTACGACAGCCAGCACTCCAAACTGTCTAATTTTCAAAGGACTAAGCCTCCCGGTTTTAGTCAAGTGATTGACCCTTTGGAAGCAGACGAGTGGTTATGCACCATCGAGAAGAAATTTAAAATCGCTCGCACCGAAGAGGCTGACAAGGTTTTGTTTGCTACCCACTATCTTGAAGGGGTCGCTGCCATATGGTGGGATAATGCTAAAGCCCCGTGGCCCGCGGGAGAAGAAATTACGTGGACTAATTTCAAGGACCAATTTCTCAAGTATCATATTCCTGCTGGTATCATGAAGATCAAGCAACGCGAATTTCTTGGTCTCACCCAAGGTAGTCTGTCAGTCAGTGAATATTTGCACAAGTTCAACCACCTAGCCCGTTATTCTCTGTATCATGTGGCCACGGAAGAAAGGAAGATTGACAGGTTCCTTAGCGGATTAAGTCAACACCTCAGGAGTGTTCTCCGCATGCTCGATTTTCCAAATTTTCAGCCTCTGGTAAATAAGGCCCTCATCGTAGAAAAAGAATACAAGCTTGTGCAAGACAACCGACCCGCAAATAATGACAACAAGCTCAAATTTGAGCCAAAGAAGGAAAATATTCATTTTCTTCCCAGAAAATCATTTCAGAGAAGTATGTTCCAAAGCAACCCTCATTTTCTTTGCCCACAAAAATCTGAGAAAATTCCCAAATATTCTTTGAACCCTAGGGCACCTTCCTGAGCAAAAGTATTGCATAACTTTTTGTAATATTTTTGCTATAGAAAATCATTTCTGTTCTGTACAGAATGATCACTTTCTACACAAGTACCATTTTCCTTGATCCAATGAGGCTAGTTTTTCTTGAGCCTCATTATCCTCCTAAGAAACTACTAACCACCAAAAATCAGCCCTAAACCCTCTCTGGTTTGACCACAGTCAAGCTCACAAGTTTTTGTCCAGAAGCATGCCAGGAAGAGAGCCACTCCCATAGTGCACCTGTGACCAAGTGATGAGGACATCAATACCATTGTTACACCCACAGCCCCTGCTGCTATACACACTGGACCGATTACTAGAGCTCGCGCACGCCAATTGAATTATCAGGTACTTTCGTTTCTTGGTAATGATTCTAATGTTCATGAGAATATGATGCTGCCTAAATTGGATACATTTGTTTTGCTTACAAATGAAGGGCCTAGCTTGGAAAAGAAAGATGAACCTTGGAGCAAGTTCAAGCATGGAGATGATGGCATGCGCAAGGGGAACAAGAACGGAGTTACAAGTGATGATTCTAGGACTCTGAAGCCACCATAATGAGTGCATGAAGCATGGGACGAAATATACAAGATGCCACTTCATAAATTTCGTCCAGAGGCTATTTTAGGTGCCGCGTCACCTTATTATTGGGCCAGGCCCATGTATTTTCGAAGTACTTAAGTATAGGCTGTTTTTAGAGTCCGTATGTGTGGGGAAACAAGAGTTAGGGTTGGTTTCGGACCCCTCCACCAAGGGCCACGAAATTCCCCCTCTCTCCTCCATATATACAGCCCTTAGGGCATCGTTTAGGCTTTGGGTTTTGTTTAGATTAAAAGTTCGCCATAGCTGCAACTTCGCGTACTTTGTTTGTGTCCAACGACCAGACCAAGACGTCACAGAACCCCACCTTGATCAATAAAGCTTTCATCTTATATTCGCAATATCCAGATTGCAATCTCAGTTTCTTGCTTGTTCTTCGTTTGCTCGCAGGAAACAGACCCTCGTGGTCAGGTTGATCGTGCTCCGGCATGGTCAATAACCCTCGGAAGTTGGTTTAGCGATTGCTAAGGTGCGACGTCTCGCACGTTCGTAGTCGGATCGTCAAGGTCGACTCCCACATAAAACGATAGCCACCATCTCATCAAAACATCGGGACACCTTTGCCTCTATCAAGTGGTATCAGATTTTCAGGTTGCTCGGTGAGATTTTACAGTTTTTCGTAGATTAGATCGAGTCTGTTCTTCATACCTACAGTCCACGAAAAAGCCAAAAAAAATTAGGGTTAGTTCGTCCTATCCGAACCAATCTGAGCCTTTGCATAATCTTTTCTGTATTTGCTTTGTTGAATTTGTGGTTGCATCGTCGTGTCAAGTTGCTGGTCTTAGCGTCTAGTCCTTTAGAGTTTCGAGTTCTGTTCATAGGTTGTCACGCCGCCGCCGCACCATCGTCATCATCATTACCATATACCACCACCCCACCATATACATCGCCGCTGCCATATACAACCACCAATCCGAGTCCACATATACCATCGCCATATACCACCACCAATCCGAGTCCAGATATACCATCGCCATATACCACCACCAATCCCAGTCCAGATATACCACCACAGTCCGAGTTCCACCAGATTCATCTCCGCCACCAATCCTAGTCCGTGTCCAGTATTTGTTGCTTTGTTTTCGAGTTCTAGATCACGCCATACTCCGAGTCGTGAGAGAGTAGGACTCCTGAGATTCCGTGCTACCCGCAGAAGAAAAATAGTTCCAAACTCAAAAAAAAAACTAAGTCTGGAAAATTCTGGCTAGGCAGTTTTTAGACCATTTGTAGACTTTTTTGAAAAAAATTTGTTGCGGAGCAAAAAAAATAGAGGAAAAAAAGTGCAAAAAAAGTGAAAAAAAGAGAAAAAAATTCAGAGTGTGCTCCTCCATTGTTTACGTGCAGCGCCGTGATTTTGTTAGTGTTCTAGGCTCGCGTCTCTAGCACGGTCTAGCCTAGGATCAGCACAGTACCGTCGTTGAGCGTTTATTCAACTTTGCATCTCTGAATTGATTATTGCTGACCCTTTTTGCTACCATATTATAAGCCTTCCTAGCTCCACATACATCTACATCGTGCGTTTGACTCTCCCTGGTAATCTCTCTATCCATGCTTTGAGAGTTTTGACTACGACGGTTGTCGATCACCGCCTGCTGCTGGGTAAGAACTGGTAAGAATTTGAGATTGGCTTGACGGATTTGTGACACCACCACCACCTCTTGTTAGTATTCTGTAGGATCATATTCTTGTGTGTTTCTATTGTTGCTAACCATGGCAGAATCACAAGCCGAGGAGACTAACTGGGAGAACATGACGAATAAGGAGTTGCATGATAAATTTCAGCAAATGATGAGTGGATAGGTGCAAGATGTGCTAAACAGATTTGAAGAGGCCATGGAGAAGATAGATGGCATGGAGAAGACGTTCGAAACAAAGCTTGATAACAGGTTTAATGAATTGCTCGCGCGTCTTCCACCACCACCACCGGCTGCACCTAACGCACCTCTACAACAACAACAACAACTACCTACACATCGTGAAACAGCCCTCCACCGAGCGAGTCGTCTCCCTATTGCACCTGGCCAAACTGTTGGTGCTGCTGTTGATACTTCTGTGGCTCCTGCTGCTGATGCGGAGGAGGATGATTTTGCCGGCGATTATGAGGATGAGGTTGATCAAAATCAGAACTACGTGCCACCACCAGCACAGCAACCACCAGGTCGTCCACATGCAAATAATGGCAATGGTAGGGCTCACCCTCAGGTACGAGATCATGACCATCTCCCTAAACTAAAATTGAATATTCCACCATTTGAGGGTAGATATGTTCCCGATATATATCTTACTTGGGAGTTAGAAACTGAACAACGATTTACATGTTTACAATATCCCGAGGAGAGACGTGTTCCTGCTGCTGTTTGTGCATTCACTAGTTTTGCATGTGTTTGGTGGTCCGAGCATTGTAGATTATATCCTATTCCTGCTACTTGGGCTGCTTTGAAAAGTGCTATGCGTACTCATTGGGTTCCACCATATTATCAACGTGAATTACTTCAAAAATTTCAGCGTTTAAGACAAGGAAAAATTCTGTAGAAGAATATTATCAGGAATTACAAACTGGCATGATTAGATGTGGTATTGTTGAGGAGAATGAAGCTATGCTTGCACATTTTATGGGTGGATTAAATAGAGAGATTCAGACCATCCTAGAGTATAAGGAGTATAATAATATCACTCGTTTATTCCATCTTGCTTGTAAAGCTGAACGTGAAGTGCAGGATCGACATGCATTGGTGCGAACTAACTTTTCTGTAGGTCAATCTTCATCATGGACACCACGTGCATCCTCTACTTCCACTCCACCAGCACCTCCATCAGGTGCCACCCCCAGCCGTGATACAAGAAAGCAGGCACAACCACCACTATCTGCCAAGAGCACACCTGCTGGACCTGTGCAGAGCTCTTCTTCTTCCATGGCATCAACAACAAGTGATATTATTTGTCGTCGTTGTAAGGGAAGAGGACATTTTGCGAGAGAATGCCAATCTCAGCGTGTGATGATTTCTACTGAGGATGGTGGGTATGAGTCCGCTAGTGACTATGATGAGGAGACTTTGGCTCTTATTACACGTGAAGAACACGGTGGAGATGATTCTGATCATGAGACGCAATACATGGCTGCTGAAGATGCTGACAGGTATGAATGTTTAGTTGCTCAACGTGTTTTGAGTGTGCAGGTTACACAAGCTGACCAAAATCAGAGGCATAATTTGTTCCATACAAAGGGAGTTGTGAAGGAACGTTCTGTTCGCGTCATCATAGATGGAGGGAGCTGCAATAACCTGGCTAGCATGGAGATGGTGGAGAAGCTATCTCTCACCACAAGACCACATCCACATCCTTACTACATCCAATGGTTCAACAACAGCGGCAAGGTTAAGGTAACACGTACTGTTCGTGTGTATTTTAGTATCTCTACATATGCTGATTATGTTGATTGTGATGTGGTACCTATGCAAGCATGTTCCTTATTACTTGGTAGACCATGGCAATTTGATAAAAATTCTGTACACCATGGTAGAAACAATCAGTATACTCTTGTTCATAAGGATAAAAATATTTACTTTGCTTCCTATGACTCCTGATTCCATTTTGAAAGATGATATTAATAGAGCTAATAAAGCAAAATAGGAGAAAAATAAGAGTGAAAATCAGATTGTGGCAAAAGAATTTGAGCAACAAATGCAGCCTAATAATAATAAACAATCTAGTGTTGCTTCTGAAATTAAATTGAAAAGTGCATGTTTTACTTGCCACCAAATCTGATATTGATGATCTAGATTTTAGCAAATCTGTTTGCTATGCTTTTGTGTGCAAAGAGGCATTATTTTCATTCAAGGACGTGCCTTCCTCTTTGCCGCCTGCTGTCACTAACATTTTGCAGGAGTTCGCTTGACGTCTTTCCACAAGACGTGCCACCGGGATTACCACCTATTCGAGGGATTGAGCATCAAGTTGACTTAATTCCCGGTGCATCATTACCCAACCATGCACCATACCGTACCAATCCAGAGGAGACGAAGGAGATTATGCGTCAAGTACAAGAACTGCTCAACAAAGGTTATATACGCGAATCCCTTAGTCCTTGGATGGTTACGTCGCGTATGTGCGTTGATTGTAGAGGTATTAATAATATTACTATTCGTTATCGTCATCCTATTCCTAGGCTAGATGATATGCTTGATGAATTGAGTGGCTCTACAATATTCTCCAAAGTTGATTTGCGTAGTGGATACCATCAAATTCATATGAAATTGGGAGATGAATGGAAAACAACATTTAAAACTAAGTTTGGATTATATGAGTGGTTAGTCATGCCTTTTGGGTTAACTAATGCACCTAGTACTTTCATGAGGTTAATGAACGAAGTTTTACGTGCTTTCATTGGGATTTGTGGTAGTTTACTTTGATGACATATTGATTTATAGCAAATCTTTGGAGGAACATTTGGAACATTTACGTGCTGGTTTTTATTTGCTCTACGTGATGCACGTTTGTTTAGTAACCTTGGAAAGTGCACCTTTTGCACTGACCGAGTATCTTTTCTTGGCTATGTTGTTACTCCATAGGGAATTGAAGTTGATAAAGCCAAGATTGAAGCTATTGAGAGTTGGCCGCAGCCCAAAACGGTCACACAAGTGAGGAGTTTCCTTGGCCTCGCTGGTTTCTATAGGCGTTTTGTGAGAGATTTCAGCACCATTGCTGCACCTCTCAATGAGCTTACAAAGAAGGATGTGCCTTTTGTTTGGGGTACCGCACAGGAAGAAGCCTTCCAAGTATTGAAAGATAAGTTGACACATGCTCCTTTACTCCAACTTCCTAATTTCAATAAGACTTTTGAGCTTGAATGTGATGCTAGTGGAATTGGATTAGGAGGTGTGTTATTACAAGATGGCAAACCTGTTGCATACTTTTCTGAAAAATTGAGTGGGCCTAGTCTGAACTATCTACTTATGATAAAGAATTATATGCTCTTGTTCGGACCTTAGAAACATGGCAACATTATTTATGGCCCAAGGAATTTGTTATACATTCTGATCATGAATCTTTGAAACACATTAAAAGTCAAGCAAAAATGAACCGTAGACATGCTAAATGGGTTGAATTCATTGAGACTTTCCCTTATGTCATTAAACACAAGAAGGGTAAAGAAAATGTTATTGCTTGATGCCTTGTCTCGTCGTTATACTATGCTTTCACAACTGGCTTTAAAATATTTGGTTTGGAGACCATCAAAGATCAATATGTTCATGATGCTGAATTTAAAGATGTATTGCAGAATTGTAAGGAAGGGAGAACTTGGAACAAGTTCGTTCTTACGATGGATTTGTGTTTTGTGGCTAACAAGCTATGCATTCCAGCTAGCTCCGTTCATCTTTTGTTGTTGCAGGAGGCGCATGGAGGAGGATTATGGGACACTTTGGCGTCAAGAAGATGGAGGATATACTTGCTACACATTTCTTTTGGCCAAAGATGAGACGGGATGTTGAGCGTTTTGTGTTCGCTGCACTACATGTCAAAGAGCTAAGTCACGACTCAATCCTCATGGTTTATATATGCCTTTGCCTGTACCTAGTGTTCCTTGGGAGGATATATCTATGGACTTTGTTTTAGGTTTACCTCGAACAAAGAAGGGGAGGGATAGCATATTTGTTGTCTGTGGATAGGTTCTCGAAAATGGCACACTTTATACCATGTCATAAAAGCGATGATGCTGTTAATGTTGCTGATTTGTTCTTTCATGAAATTATTCGCTTACATGGTGTGCCAAATACTATTGTTTCAGATGTGATACTAAATTTCTTAGCCACTTTTTGGAGATGTTTATGGGCTAAGTTGGGGACTAAGCTGCTTTTAGTACTACTTGTCACCCCCAAACTGATGGACAAACTGAAGTAGTCAATAGAACATTGTCTACTATGCTTAGGGCTGTTTTGACAATAACAAGAAAATGTGGGAAGAATGCTTGCCTCATATTTTATTGCTTATAATCGTTCATTGCATTCTACTACTAAGATGTGCCCTTTTGAAATTGTGTATGGTTTCCTACCTCGTGCACCTATTGATTTGTTGCCTCTTCCATCTTCAGGAGAAGGTTAATTTTGATGCTAAAGAACGTGCTGAATTTATTTTAAAAATGCATGAGTTAACTAAGGAAAACATTGAGCGTATGAATGCTAAATATAAACTTGCTGGAGATAAGGGTAGAAAACATGTTGTGTTTGCACCTGGAGATCTTGTTTGGTTACATTTGCGTAAGGATAGATTTCCTAATTTGCGCAAATCAAAGCTAATGCCACGTGCTGATGGTCCTTTTAAGGTGTTAGAGAAAATAAATGATAATGCATATAAACTTGAGCTGCCTACAGATTTTGGGGTTAGTCCCACTTTTAACATTGCAGATTTGAAGCCTTATTTGGGTGAGGACGATGAACTTTCGTCGAGGACGACTTCATTTCAAGAAGGGGAGGATGATGAGGACATCAATACCATTGTTACACCCACAACCCCTGCTTCTATACACACTGGACCGATTACTAGAGCTCGTGCACGCCAATTGAATTATCAGGTACTTTCGTTTCTTGGTAACAATTCTAATGTTCATGAGAATATGATGCTGCCTAAATTGGATACATTTGCTTTGCTTACAAATGAAGGGCCTAGCTTGGACAAGAAAGATGAACCTTGGAGCAAGTTCAAGCATGGAGATGATGGCATGCACAAGGGGAACAAGAACGGAGTTACAAGTGATGATTCCAGGACTTTGAAGACACCATAATGAGTGCATGAAGCATGGGACGAAATATACAAGATGCCACTTCATAAATTTCGTCTAGAGGCTATTTTAGGTGCTGCGTCAGCTTATTATTGGGCCAGGCCCATGTATTTTCGAAGTACTTAAGTATAGGCTGTTTTTAGAGTCCGTATGTGTGGGGAAACAAGAGTTAGGGTTGGTTTCGGACCCCTCCACCAGGGGCCACGAAATTCCCCCTCTCTCCTCCATATATACAGCCCTTAGGGCATCGTTTAGGCTTTGGGTTTTGTTTAGATTAAAAGTTCGCCATGGCTGCAACTTCGCGTACTTCGTTTGTGTCCAACGACTAGACCAAGACGTCACAGAACCCCACCTTGATCAATAAGGCTTTCATCTTATATTCGCAATATCCAGATTGCAATCTCAGTTTCTTGCTTGTTCTTCGTTTGCTCGCAGGAAACAGACCCCCGTGGTCAGGTTGATCGTGCTCCGGCATGGTCAATAACCCTCGGAAGTTGGTTTAGCGATTGCTAAGGCGCGATGTCTCGCACGTTCGTAGTCGGATCGTCAAGGTCGACTCCCATAGAAAACGATAGCCACCATCTCATCGAAACATCGGGACACCTTTGCCTCTATCACCAAGCCAACTATGCAAAACGACCAATACCACTAAGGACTAGCTGCCAGACATGGTGTTTGCACTTAGCTCAGCCTGATGCCATAGTTCATGCGGTGACCACGTTCGTCAAAGGGGGTTGGCATGCGGTCAACGAGCTCTGCGTTGCGCCAGCGCCTCTGTTGCGCGCGTGCTCACTGCCCCGACCGTCGCACCTTGCCAAACCGTGCGCCCATCTTCGTTTCAACCTCCATAACTGCACCCTGGCGCTCGCCGATGCCGGAGCTCGCCATAGCAAGCACAACCATGGCGCGACCAAGGTAACAGTGCGCCAGTGCCCCTGTGCTCGTCGTGTACCGCGCTCCTGTGCTCGTCGCCGCTCGTCTACAGCCTCCGCGTGATCCCCGACGTCTTCCCCCTCTCTCACTGGCGCCATTCGTCTTCGGGCGACGCTCCAGAGAGCTCCGGCGAGCTCTCGATCCTTGTCTCGGCCTCGCCTATATATAGTCCCTCCCGATCTCGTTTCCCTCCTCACTCACCACCACCACATCACCACGACCCTGTAGGAAGCCGCGGCCCGGCCGGGCAGGCCTCTGGCCGTCGCCCCCGTCCTGACCTTGCCGTCGATCCCCGTCCTAGGCTCCCTCCCTCTCTAGAGCCTCTCGTGCTCCACCAACTCCTCAGGCGTGTTCGTGGTGGTCCATTGGCGTGAGCTGGTGTCGTTGGAGCGGCTGGACCGGCCTTGCCTTGCCAGAATTGCCAACTCCGACGAGCCCCGCCCGCCATCGCTGGAGAGCTCAGTTCCGACCCCGTCCGGTCACTTCTAGCTACGCTACGGGTACGGGCAGGTGCGTCTCAACCTCCTCTCCAATCCTATCCCTTTGGATCGGGCCAAGGAGCCCTCCTCGCTGGCGTGCGCTCCGGCGGAGCCTCACCGTGCTCTGTCTCTCCCCCCCTCCGACCTGACCAGCGGGGCCTGCTGTCAGCCACTCAGATCACCCCCGTGGATTTTCTTTTTTACTTAAAATTTAGTTTAAATTTGACCAGAACTTTGACCAGATCTAACTCTTATTCCACAAGTCCAAATGAGTTAATTCTTTTTGCATTCTGTTCTTACTGGAAAACTCTAGCATCACACCCAAGATGGGATTTTCCCTTTGCTGCCTAGAATTTCTGGTGATTTTCAGAAGTGTTCTTGATATTTTCTTTTTGTCATTTGAATTATTTTCACAAGGTGAAGCTTGTCTTGAAGGCATCCAGGAGGAGTGTGAAGCTCCTTTGCACTAAAGCAAGCCACAACAACATTATCATGGTGTCTTTGCAATATTCATGATTTTATACTTGAATATATATATATATATATATATATATTATTCATTGCATATAGTATTAAAATCAATTATGCTTGTGTTATTTAGTTTGTATGGTTAAAGGGCCTAGTTAACAGAAGTGAGTGCTTGAACTAGTGAAGAATAGATGGAGTAGTTGATCTAAGTAAGTTTGACATGACTATTGTGATATGATTATCAGTCTTATTTTGCTATATTCTTGCTAAGAGAAGTTTTAGTTGATTAATGCCAACCAAAGTGATGAGTTTAAATAACAAGTAAGAAAGGACCGGAAATGTTGAAAGTTAAGTTTGTGCAAGTAGAACTTGGAAGGAAGTTGATCTGTTGTGATTTGTGATGCATGATATATGGTTGCATAAGCATGGCATATTCTTGACTCGAGCATTTTTATTTCAAGTTAAACTTGATGGTACTTGAACTTGAACATAAAAGTTGGTCGGGTCATGGTGCCACAGAATCAGGCTGACGAGTGCAACCGCACTTGCCTTTGTGGGGAGGCCGGTAGTCGACCGTTGTCATGCCTTTTGTCGGTGCCTCCAAAGAGGGAAGGTTATGGGCATGCGTTACCCTGGTCCGGTAAGCAGACATAACCTTGTGAACCTGTTGTTGTTATGGTACCGTGTCCCCGTTTGGGACTGTTTGTTTGCAACGACGGTGGTAGTTTTGCCTTTGGTAGGCTAGGTCACCTAGGACTAATCCCAGTGGGGAGTTGGTCGGAGTGGCCGTAAGAGTGTCATGGCAATAGGAGAGTTCTGTCAGAATGCCATTGGTCCACCCGAATGGATGGTGAGGCCATGGATTCCGTGGTGTGGGTAAAGTGCGCTACCTCTGGAGAGTGTATTAATCTATCGATAGCCGCGCCCGCGGATAAGGGCCCAGTTCGTAAGTAAGTCACACCATGGACCAACTGTTATTAAGGAAACTTGCACACTAATCAACTTGCATTGCACTGGTTAGCTGATGATGAAGTCAATGAGATTGACTATTGTGGTTTTATTTGTGATACGAGAGCGATCACGGTTTGGTTACGAGGTAACCAGGTGGACCAAGCATGGTTCTGTTCGTGCTTTGTCATGAGCACTGTTCGGTTGCGAGGCAACCAATTGGTAAGGGAGTCCGTGTGACTCGATGCACAAGTTTGGTTTCACTACATGAGTAGTATGTTGTTGTTTGCATTTAACTTGATTAAATGTCATGATGTTGTTTGTCATTATGGTTCTGTTTGCTGTGAGCTTGCAAGTACATTCAATGTACTGACTTGGTGTGTTATGCCAGATTTCAGGAAAGCCTAATTGGATCGGAGAGCTGCCGTGTCTAGACCGTGTCCACATCGGTGTCCCTATGCTATGGAGTCCCGTTACATCGTTGTTCCGCTGCCGTGTAGATGTCGTGTTCGAGGCCCCTTTATGTTTACTAAATAATGTACATATTGTTAGCCGCACTGAGTGTGCCACTTGGCCTCGCAACTTGTTGTAATGTCACTATGCTTCCGCTTGTTTGGGGGATGGGGGGTGGCTGGCAGTACACTATGAGTCGTGAGCAACCATGTGGGTTGGCGGTTTTGTGCGGTAGGTGCCACATCAGAGTCATGAATTCGTTATTTAAAAAATTACACAACCCTTTCACACATACATGTTTTGTCCACATGCAGTCGGTGGTTTTCCTACACAACACTGACTCGTGTGTGACGCTTTCTGTGGGCCCGCAAGGTCGTCGTCCATCACTCTGACCAATAGCCGGCAGAGAGGTTAATTTGACTAGCAAGGTAGAATTTTTTTGTTTGTGTTATGGTGGGAGTATATAGTATGCGTCGAAGAGGTGGGAGGGGACTAGCATATATACTACTAGATGATTCCCCGCGCATTGCGGTGGGATCTACTAACAAACTTATGTAAAAATTTGTATTTGTTGCACCATGGAAACATCAACCATTTAGCAATTAACTTATTCTGGGGAAGCTTCTATATAGAGCTAAGTTCTAAGTATCTGCTGAAAAATGGTCTCAGGCAAAATATGGGATAGATGTTGTATTCATCAAGAAGATGCAATGATGGGTGCCAAAGATATTTTTTGACCAATAACAAAAAAACTTTTGTGAAAAAGTCATTCATCACCGGTTTTTTGTTTGTATAACGGAATAGATGGCGCTCATTTATCCTCGACAGAACATGATTTTGGCTCATCAATTTATACTTTAGTCAAGGAAAGCAAGTGCTTAAATTTTATAAGTCAACTGAATTCCACCGTTGCTTTTTAGACATATGATCCTCCGTTCCTTCTCATTGCTAGGTCTCATTGGAAGTTAAAAATCCTTGTTACACAATACTCATTATACGGTCTTAAACATGGACCAATGCGACTGTAGCTTATTGTGCAGCATCATAGATTACATGTGCTAAATTACACCAAACAGAAGGAGTAGATGTCAGGGTATACAAAGTTCATGTTATGAAGTATCACCAATTAAACCTCTACAATGAAACTGCAATAGAGTAGAAAATGAAAAAAGAGAGGATTTGCTGACCATCAACGACTATTGAGCCAAAAAAAGTAACTACCAAGAGGTCATTCAGATAATCGTGCCAGTACCTAATGGTGTCAGGAGGTATAAAAAATAGATGGGTCACTATTATAAAGTTAGTTCTTCATTCCCCTCTTCGTTCCTGCCATCTTCTTTCAATATGAGGATTCCATTTGGAAGACCTAGGCTCCTCTCAAATATAAAATCTCCCAATGGCTTTTGGTTTGCAAGCTAATTTGGGATGTTAATCATTTTGCAAAGAGAGGGCTACTGCACAACCATAGCTGTGCATTCTGTAGTCGGCATGGTGAAGACACTGACCATTTGTTCTCCGATTGTGCAGTTGTTGGTATTGTTTGGCATGCCACGCTTAGCTGGAACTCCACTTCCACATACTGGTGGATCGCTGCTACTTCAATTCTCCAAAAAGTAGGGAAAATGGTTTATCTCTGTAGTCGCCTTGGTCATTTGGTCCATCTGGAATGAGCGGAACAATAGTCTTTCACAATGCCCATCTTCCACTTCTAGAGATTGTTGATCTAGTAAAAGATATCTAAATGTCAAGTATGGGTTAAGGCTGGAGCAAAGCAATTAGGCTCCCTGCTCCATGTTTAGTCTTTTAGTTGGTTGTTACCGCCTGTACTACCCTTGTACTTGCTTCCCTTCTTAACATATGACACACAATTCTCCTGCATGTTTAAAAAAACTTAATGTAAACAATGGACCAAAATGTTGTTATATGTGAAGTCAATAAGCCTATGTATTTTTTTGCTCGCAGAAGGAAAATAATTGAACCACTAGTTAAGAAGATTTGTATGGCTACAACAATATTATCCTATAGGCTAGGTAACACACACAAGAAATCAAATGATTCTACTATCTAAGATATGCAGAATCAAGAGGAAAGTGCATGTGTAGTGCAAATAAAAAATTAAATGGTAAAACATGGGGCTTGTATGTACCAAACCTGCCAGATTGTTATATACGAGTTTGGGAAGTATGATTAGGTTGCACATCAAGAATCATTAATTGATTGTCAGACCCTATTTTTTTAAGAACAACATCCTCTCAAGAAACAACAAACGGAAACATGAGCATTTGGACTAGGCAATTACTGTCCATCAAAATTAAGTTTACATACATATTAGTGAAACACAAAAGGATGCAAATGTAGCAATGGATAGGAACAATGTGTGTGCCTATAGAATGTAAGGCTGCACAGGGAAAACTACTGAAGAACAACAGGAGCGTGAGCGCAGCAGAATCAATGTGCCTACTATAGAAGCTTTGTTGCCGTAGTCTATAGGTGGTCGTCCTTGCCCAGTAGAAGCTAGCAAGCAGTAGTGTAAAAAATGCTCTTATATTATGGGACAGAGGGAGTACCTTGGAGCTACTAGCAGGGGCCAAGAAATATATGGATACCACATTAATACTTCAAATTAAGCCAGTCAAAAAGCAAGCAAAACGGAACAGGTCGGAGGCTCGATCTCGATGCCAATCTTGATCGGACCTGCGAAGACCACAGAAATCCAACAAATAAGAACAAAAAATTGATCTGCCAAAGCACCACCAGAAATCTGAAACTACAACAGCTATTAAGTGCATGAAGTAACAGGCCAATCATGAGGAAAAGATGATGTAGGGTAGAACCCTAGTGGCCCGATCTTTCACGAAAGGAGCGGATCCCGCGATGAACATGAAGAACACGAGGGAGAAAACGAGGGAAATCACGAGGGGAAACACGAGAGAATCACTCAACCAAGAAGAAATAGTCACACATGTGCTAGATCCTTGAGTACAAAGGGGAAGATACACGATCCAAAGTCAACAACGGATGATACAAGAGGTAACCGGTTCTTCTCTGTGAGGAGGTCTTGAATCCACAAGGGGATCTTCCCGTGAGGGGTCTTGAATCCAAGGTGGATCTCCTCCGTAGAGGGGCCGCGGTCTCTCTCGTGGAGTAGGTCCGATATGGATGAGCGAAGCTCTATCTCTCAAATGAGCTATCACAACGCTAACCCTAAAACGTAGGTGGATGGGGAGTATATATAGTCTAAGGGGCGAAGGGGTACATGGGCCACGGCCCAGATGCGCTGCACGCAGGCAGGGGGGCCGGATGTCCGGGCCTTCCCGAGACGCCGGATGTCCGGGCGTTGGGGCCGAATGTCCGGGCTGGCAGGGTCCAACCTTGTTGCTGTCTCGAATGGCGGCGTCCGGATTTCCGGGCCGGAGGCCGGATGTCCGGGGGTTCGGGATGCGCCGGATGTCCGGGCCCTGTAGACTTGGCCGCTGTTCCTTGCTGCTGGTGACACGTCCAGGGGCCGGATGTCCGGGTCCTGGAAGCTGTCTCCGTCTTCTTCCGTCGTCGCTTCCATGCTTCCGTCGCGGATGGTGCAGTTGTTCCTTGGCGCTTGCACTCCTCCTCGTCACCCGCAGTGTTCCGACAATACCTATGCATGCACACGAGAGGGGTGTCAAGTAGTATACCATCCTCGAAGGGGTCAAGTGAGCACGTGTAAAGGAGATGATTCACCTTTATGTATGTGAAGTAGATGTCGCACGTGTCACTTGCTAAACGGACTCTTGACATGGTGATGTCCATAGGATGCTCCGCATCAAAAGAGATGATCATTCTCTTCTTCAGGTCGGGCTTCTTCCTAAACTCATCTCGCTGGAACCGGCGGCGCGGCAGGGATAGCCGCATCCAGAGCGTCCAAGGCCATCGGTGCATGGAGAACCCAAAGTAGAGTACGCATATGCACATGCTTATTAGGTTGCGGAAGGATGACTACATGAGGCGCGTCCGATGTCGCCAGCATGATAAGGCATGGAGCAGAATGTCATGCTGGAATCGGAGCTGCGGCGGCAATGGCTGCATATGGTGCTTTTGAAGACGCCAACAAGGAAGGCCCGCAGAAGAGCAGCACGTCAGAGGTTGTTGGCGTGTTCATTCTGCTGTGTAGGGATGGCCGGATCAATGACTCCTTTGACAGAAAGGATTATAGGGATCCAACATGAGCGCCAACCCTGCAGGGATAGCTAGAGCTCCGATGTTGTGCCTGCAATCAGAAGGCATTGACGTCAAATTGCACGAATCGTTGCACAAGAGGTAGTGCTTTGGTCTGGGAGAAAGCGTTGGTGGAGTGAGGAGGTTGGGGAAAGTGGAGGGGAGAGGAAGGGAAAGAAAAGGCGGAGGCTAGGGAGGGGAAGCAAAAAAGGCCAACCGCTGGCTTGGACTTCCAACCGGAAGATAATTGCGCGAGTCAGGAAGTTGAAAATAAAACACGCACTAAAGTGTGTCGGTGAATTGCGTCGAGGTGAATGAAGGAGATTGATTTGAGTCGGATGGCTGTCTACAATGCATACCTTGATTGATGGCTAGAATTAATTGGGGTGATGTGGCTTAAGGAGAGTGGGTCTTCTATTTAGATGATGTGGTACATTGCTGATGTGGACAGTGTGCACTCTGAGAGAATAGGGAGTAGTGGGGAGCAACTTCTTAAGAATGGTAGATACGTATGCGTCCGTGAACAAGTACACCTCACGTAGTTTCGAGAATTTTTGGTTTCCGAGGCACGTGCCACATCAAAGTTGTGAATTGGCTATTCAAACATCACAAAACACCTCTTTGGGCCACATGCATGTAGGCGGTGGTTATCCTAGGACACTCACGTGTGACACTTCCATTTGTGTGCCCACGAGGTCATCATCGATCCATGCATCACTTTGACCTACATCAGGAGAGGTTAATTAATTTCACCATCAAGGAGGATTATTTTTGGGTTGTATAATGGTAGGAGCATATAGTATGCGCCGAAGAGGGGAAGGGGACCATCATATGTAGTACGCTTCATGAACCTCGCTCTGTGTGGGGATTTTACGATTTTCGAGGCATGTGCCACATCAAAGTTGTGCATTTTGGGTATTCAACATATGTTTGGCCCACATGCAAAGCGATGGTGGTTGTCCTCTCACACCAACTGACGTGGTTATCAGCGATATCGTTGCTTTCCATCTGTGGGCCCGCTTGGTCCATCACTACTTTGCCTGACAATGAGAGAGGTTAATTTGACTTAGGAGGGGATTATTATTTTTGTTCATAATACGGTATACATAGGTCATGCTCTGGGATTACATGATACAGTTTGAGCACACACATGCATGTGTATGCATGAATCCCTCCCATCGAGTCGAAGTGGCTAGTGGCACGTCATGAACCGGTCTCGCTCCATGTGGGGACTGTATGATTTTCGAGGCACACGCCACATCAATGTTGTGAATGGTATTCAAACATGCATGCACACATCACCTCCATACATATGCATGTAGTGGTTTTCTTCGAACGATACACTCCCTCACGTAGTTATCGTCTGCAAGCCTATATATTCATGGGCCCGCGTGGACATCCATGATCACTTTGACCGACAACAAGATAGGTTACCATAGCGGGTTCTTCATTTGGTTCATGTTATCGTAGTATAGGTCATGGTGAGATTCAAACCTAATTATGTTTGAGCGCATACTATGCACGCATGCATGCATCAAACCCTGTCATCGGCTCGAAGTGTGGTGTGACATACATATGCATCGTCAACTAACCCTCACTCCATGTGGGGATTCCTGGTTCGAAAGCACAGTGCCACATGAAAGTTGTTCCATTGTGTATTCAAACATCAACACCTCTCCATACATATGTTTGGGCCACACGCATGTAGTGGTTGTCTTCAGGGACTAGATGCTTGCATGATTATTGGCGAGCTAGCCCATCTCTGGGGTCGCATGGACGGCCTTAACTTTAACCAACAACAAGAGAGAGGTTGTACGACCAAGGTGGATTATTCTTGGTCTGTTTTATGATACATCTTGGTGAGAAGCCCTCTCCGGCCCGCCGACTAAAAGTGTGTGTGCGTGCACACACACGCACGTGTGTGTCTGATGGGGGGGGGATTGCTACTTCGCACTTTGCTTGGCAGGTGCCACATCGAAGTTTCATTCGGTATTTGAACATCAAACGACCGTTTTCATACATATAATTGGTCCACATGCAAGTGTGTTCATGTTCTGACCCTTCCTCGCGTAATTTTCGCCAAATTTATAAACATTAGACAAGTTGTATTACGCAACAGACACAGTTCACTCACACTAATCATGTGCCATGCTGGTGCCCCTGTCATGCACATCCGCATAGTACATTTGGCTCCACGAGGCTTCCCCTCTCAAAAATATCTACCCGCCTGCAGGTTTTTTCTGTTTGATAACACAAGGTTATTATGTTTCAACCGTGTGTGATGTTTGTTGTTCCTGCTCCTGCCTGCATCCCTCGAAAATATCTGCCCGCCTCGAGGGTTTTTCTATTTCATCAAACACGGTTGTTATTTCCAAACCGTGCGTGATGCACCCTCATCCAAATTTTCAATAGCCTCGACATTTCACTCCGCTTTTGACTCCCGCATAGTAAAATTTTCAGTAGCCGCGTAATTTCCTCAAACACACCCCCGCCCCGCGTCCACACACACCAAAAATTCCTCGGGCACGCGTGCGTGCACGCACACACACCACACAACCTCTCTCTTGCTCGAAACCCTAACAAGGTCCCCGCCGCCGCCATTGTCAACATCTGCCGGTTTGCCCGTGCAGCTTACGCGCCGATCTCCATACCTAGCCGCCCTGAGTTTCTTAGATGATGCCTTCCAAATGCCCCTTTCCCATAGATCCCCATCCCCATCCCCCACTCCAGAGCGTCGCACCCTAAGCCCGGCTACGCTTCCCATGGAGCTCAAGGAGTGACTGGCCCAAAAGAGGTCTATCATGGTATCTTCACCCGACGTCGCCAAGGTGGCCGCCGAGGAAGCTGACGACCATTACTAGCCACAGGCAGTCAATCAGCGGGCTAGAGTATGCAGGTATGTCTTGGACGCCGGCTACGACATCAAGGTCGTCGACAGTGACGACCTAACACGGGCTATGTCACAAGTTAAATGGCCCACCCCAACCCCTCGAGTTCAACCACCATCGATCTCATCCATGGCCCCGCCGCTGATCTCCTCTGGCTCACTGTCAAGAATTTAGCATCATACATCACCATCGAGTCCCTTTTGTCATTTCTGAAGGACACGTACTGCGACGCTGGCTTGGGATCCACAGCTTCCAAGTCAGACCTCATCGACAGCGACCACGAGGAGGGCACCCTCTCCGGCTCTTCCAAGAGGAAAGAGCCCATCTGCTCTACCAAGGGGAAAGATCCCGTCTGCGACATCAGGGAGGGCACCCTATAGTCGTGCTCTTCCAAGGGGAAGGAGCCCATCTGCGAAAACCATGGAGTGCATCCGGGATCCGTGCTCTTCCCATGGGAACGAGCCCATCTGTGACAAGTGAGGAAACCCATGATTTGTTTTGCCGTGCCTCTTCATAGGGGGGAACCCATGATTTGTTTTGTCGAGTCCCTTTTGTAGTGTAGTGAGAATATGGCTAGTTTTAGTATCTATATTTGGTTGTTTGCAGTATGTCTTGTTTATTTCAGTTGTTCACAATGGGACACTCTATATGTGCAACTATTTACTATGCAGTACATTTTCATTAATCCAGTTTTAAACATACCAAAAGGAATGCATATATTTGCTTGCTGTTAAGCCTGTTACAGCTAACATATCCCTCTTTTAAAGTTTTTTGACTGTTCAGTTGTTTGTAGTTAGCATATGTCTAGTTTCAAATGCTATCTTTGGTTGTTTGTAGTACGCCTTGTTTATTCCAGCTATTCACAATGTTTTGTTCTCTATGTTCAAGTATGAACTATGCAGTTCAATTTCATCAATACCAGTTTCAACAATACCACTATGAATGACTACATTTGGTTGCTACATCTTGTAGTTAACACGCCTTTCCATTTTTATTTAACAATAACCAGTGTGCTTAGACCAGCGCAATACCAGTTTGAATGACTATGTTTGCTTGTTGTTAAATGTTAGGCATGTTGCAGTTAACGCACCTTTCCACTTGTTTTGCTTTACTAGCATGCTTAAACCTGCACACTGAAGCTATCTTTTGGAGATTATTTTGTCTTCCATGGATATATTTGGTTGATGTTTAGCCTATTGTGCTTAACATGCCTCTCGATGTACTTACACATGAAAAAATTGGGAATGACTACTGTTTTCCATCGAGGATAGTTTCATCCCATGGCTTATATATACTCATTGTTCAGGATATGGGTAGCTGGTACCATATAGGCTGATAAGGGACTAATTAGTGAATTGGACTTTTAACTGAATATATCTATAACCCATTTATCGTTAGGTTAACTAGGGCCATATGTAATATATCTGAGGCTACATAGCAACATGCACTATACTTAATGTCTAAATATGCAATCCTAGGCTACATAGCAACAAGGAAGAGTGTTACCTTAATGCTCTAATGATGTCTAGATATACGTACAAGAGCAGCAGCAGCAACAACAACAACGACAACACAACCCTGTTTGGATACTCAACTTAGCTAGAGGTTAGATTAGTTTCTAGCTCATTAATACGTCCATTTTG
This sequence comes from Triticum urartu, assembly GCF_003073215.2. Classification (NCBI taxonomy): domain Eukaryota; kingdom Viridiplantae; phylum Streptophyta; class Magnoliopsida; order Poales; family Poaceae; genus Triticum; species Triticum urartu. The sequence goes on along the minus strand of NC_053028.1, from coordinate 332,841,176 downwards.
CATCATGCTTTTATATCGATATTTATCGCATTATGGACTGTTATTTCACTTTATGTCACAATACTTATGGCTATTCTCTCTTATTTTACAAGGTTTACATAAGGAGGGAGAATGCCGACAGCTAGAATTCTGGTCTGGAAAAGGAGCAAATATTAGAGACCTATTCTGCGCAACTCCAAAAGTCCTGAAATTCCACAGAATGTCTTATAAGAAATAAAGAAAAATCCACGCCAAATATGAAGGCCAGGGGGCCCACACCCTGCTCACGAGGGTGGGGGGCGCCCCCCTGGGGCGCGCCCCCTACGTCGTTGGTGCTAGTACCATCTCATCTCCAAACCCTAGTTCATCACTTGTATCCAATTCTTGTCTCAAAGTCCGGGATTGGTGCTAGTAGGTTGCTAGTAGTGTTGATTACTCCTTGTAGTTGATGCTAGTTGGTTCAATTGGTGGAAGATCATATGTTCAGATCCTATATGCATATTATTACTCCTCTGATTATGAACATGAATATGCTTTGTGAGTAATTACGTTCGTTCCTGAGGACAAGGGAGAAGTCTTGCTATGAGTAGTCATGTGAATTTGGTATTCGTTTGATATTTTGATAAGATGTATGTTGTCTAGCCTCTAGTGGTGTTATGTGAACGTCGACTACATAACACTTCACCATTATTTGGGCCTAGAGGAAGGCATTGGGAAGTAATAAGTAGATGATGGGTTGCTAGAGTGACAGAATCTTAAACCCTAGTTTATGCGTTGCTTCGTAAGGGGCTGATTTGGATCCGTATGTTTCATGCTATGGTTAGGTTTACCTTAATACTTTTGTTGTAGTTGCGGATGCTTGCAATAGAGGTTAATCATAAGTGGTATGCTTGTTCAAGTAAGAACAGCACCCAAGCACCGATCCACCCACATATCAAATTATCAAAGTATCGAACGCGAATCATATGAACGTGATGAAAACTAGCTTGACGATATTCCCATGTGTCCTCGGGAGCGCTTTTCCTATTATAAGAGTTTGTTACGGCTTGTCCTTTGCTACAAAAGGATTGGGCCACCTTGCTACAGTTTATTTACTTTTGTTACTTGTTGCTCGTTACAACCTATCTTATCACAAAACTATCTGTTACCACTTATTTCAGTACTTGCAGAGAATACCTTGCTGAAAACCGCTTATCATTTCCTTCTTCTCCTCGTTGGGTTCGACACTCTTACTTATGAAAGGACTACGATAGATTCCCTATACTTGTGGGTCATCAAGACTCTTTTCTGGCGCCGTTGCCAGGGAGTGTAGCGCCTTTGGTAGGTGGAATTTGGTAAGGAAAAATTTATATAGTGTGCTAAAATTTACTGTCACTTGTTACTATGGAAAGTAATTCTCTGAGGGGCTTGTTTGGGATATCTTCACCCCGACCAGTAGAGAAAAAATTTGCTCCTCAATCTACTGAACCTATTGAAAATGAAATTCTTATGAGTATCCTTCGGGTATGATAGAAAAATTGCTAGCTAATCCTTTTACAGGAGATGGACCAAAGCATCCTGATGAGTGCTTAATATATGTGGATGAAGTTTGTGGATTATTTAAGCTTGCAGGTACACCCGATGATGTTGCTAACAAGAAGGTCTTCCCTTTATCTTTGAAGGGAGACGCATTGATATGGTATAGGCTATGTGATGATATGAGATTCTGGGACTATAAAAGATTGAAGTTGGAATTTCATCAAAAGTATTACCCTATGCATCTTGTTCATCGTGATCGCAATTATATATATAATTGCTGGCCTCGCGAAGGAGAAAGCATCGCTCAAGCTTG